>NC_047505.1:222500-522500 GCF_902827115.2 Pseudochaenichthys georgianus | reverse complement strand
ATAAGTAGTATGGTGAGAATCTATACACACTGTTGCATTCACAGAGAACAGCTGGCTGTGAACAAAATGCCACCTTGCCTCAATCATTACTGGACCAGTTAGTGAAAATTGTGA
The DNA here is from genome assembly GCF_902827115.2 of Pseudochaenichthys georgianus. Taxonomy (NCBI): domain Eukaryota; kingdom Metazoa; phylum Chordata; class Actinopteri; order Perciformes; family Channichthyidae; genus Pseudochaenichthys; species Pseudochaenichthys georgianus. Next base: position 522,386 of record NC_047505.1, on the reverse strand, counting down.
ATTCAATCAAAGCACTGAACACACGTCTTTTTAAAGCTCTGTGTGATGAAATGGGAAGTGAACACAGGGCTCTCGTCCCAAATCTTTTAGAGAAGCTTGCATCACTTTAATTGCCAACAAAGGGTAGGATCCAACCGAATGTCCCTTTTACAGGCCCCTCTCTCTCTTAAAGGTTCGATGTCATGGCCATTTCTACTGATCATAATTCCATTGTTGAGGTCTACTAAAATAGATTTATATTGTGCAATTTTCCAAACTCACATTGGTTTCTCACAGCATCTCTGCAAAGTCTGTGTATTCACTCTCTGTGTATTCACTCTCTGTCCTACATGGCTTGTTGGAGCTCCTGCCCCCCCTCCCTGTGAGCCCAGTGTGCTCTGATTGGTCAGCTCGGCCACTCTGTTCTGATTAGTCAACCACCAGAGACACTCCGCCCATGTCTAACACAGTGCTTTTTTTTGGCTCTGAGCGGAACATCAACAATGATATGTTATAAGAGCAAATCATTCAGGGAAGAAAGGCTACTATGTCTAGATCCAATCTAGATCCCTCCCTCCCGAATAATTACAGGCCCATCTCAAAGCTCCCATTTGTGTCAAAAGTTTTAGAAAAAGTTGTTGCTAATCAACTCAATACATTTCTGAATGACAATAAAATCCATGACAAATTCCAATCAGGTTTCAGAAAAACACCACTCCACGGAATCAGCTCTCCTCAGGGTCTCCAAAGTCATCATGATGGCATTGGATGCAGGCTATTGCGTGGTTCTGGTGTTGTTGGACCTGAGTGCAGCGTTTGACACAGTGGATCCACGCCATCATGCTGGATAGCCTCAGTAGGCTCGTCTCAATTGAATATCTCACCTCCCTCTCTCCTTTCCCTCACGTCCTTTCCTTGCGTCTTAGCTCCGCCGCCTCCGTAAGATGCGAGCAGAGAGATGCGAAGAGGAGACGCGAGGACAGAGGAGTCCTCAGGTATTAATTGGGAATGTCCTCGTTCTACATCAAACGTCACTCTTAAACAACGTCTGTTAATGATGACATGTGCACAGCTGTATCCCCTATCATCCGGGCTTAACTGAATAACCCCCTTACAACCGGCCCATTTGTTGTTAAATATTTATTAAATTAATGAATCTTTCTCTTGTTAGTCAAGGAATTCAATGTATGATGGTTGGTCCTGCTTTTGTGTTCCGTTGTGGTGTAAAATGTAGCCTACATTTAAATACATATATAATGATAGTAATGTGAAATCCTTTACTCTGAAAATGTGTGTCCTGTAGATCCCTACATTCACCACAAACCCACATTTAGGGACTGTGAATTTTAAATAATTTCAACTCCTGAATATTTTAACACAAAACTATAAGATATTGTTTTTATCAAGATCTAGCCATTTATCAAATCAAATCAAGTTTTATTTATATAGCACATTTATAAACGATTTTTGGTCGAGCCAAAGTGCTGTACATATAATAAAAACAGCCTACAGTAGAGACACTTTACAGGCAAATACAACCGCACAGATTGTTCAGAATCAGTATGAGAAAAACGACACCCTCTGTCCTTAGACCCTCTGTCCTTCAGACCCCTCTGTCCTTAGACCCTCTGTCCTTAGACCCTCACATCGTACAAGGAAAAACTTCCAGAGAAACCCCACAGTTTAAGGGGAACATGGGAGAAACCTCAGGGAGAGCAGCAGAGGAGGGATCCCTCTCCCAGGACGGACAGACGTGCAATAGATGCCGTGTGTAAATCGAAGAGATAATACATTTTACAGCATATAGACCGAATGTTAGGAAATGCATGTGTCTGTAATAAGAAGATAAATCCACGAGGATGTCAGCTACAATCCTGTGGAAGCCATCAGGGAAGCAGCATGACGAGACCCAAGGCAGGACCGCAGAGACAGGTTCAGCCACGACCCGAAGTCCACGACTTAATCCAGAACTCAGGATAGAGGATCCAAGACACCGTGGCGGTGGGCCCGTTCTCATCACATAGCACTCCCCTATCCTGCGGCCTGCCCCAGGGTTCTGTTTTAGCCCCCCTTCTTTTTGCCCTGTACATGCTCCCATTAAGCCGCTTAATTAGCCAATTTGAGGGTGTCTCATATCACTGCTATGCAGATGATATCCAGATATATTTATCTTTCAAACCCGTCAAAATGTAAAAAGTAAACACCCTCATCACATGTCTGTCTGCAATTGAGGAGTGGATGTCAAGCAACTTCCTACAGCTCAATGCATCGAAAACGGAAGTCTTGATCTTAGCGGCTGATAACATCGCCTCTAAGGTTGCAAGCCACCTGGGTTCATTCAGTGGTAACATAAGGGCAAACATCAAAAACCTTGGTGTAACTTTCGATCAGTCAATGCTACTAGACAAACACATAACACTTCTGACCCGTACCTGTTTTTTTCCATCTCAGGAACATTGCCAAGCAGGGGGGTTCTATCCAACGCAGAAATGGAGATGGCTATCCATGCCTTCATTCCATCCCGGATTGATTATTGTAATGCTCTGTTCTCCTGCCTCAACAAAACATCAATACACCGGTTACAACAGGTCCAAAATGCAACAGCCAGATTGCTCACTCGTTCCAAAAAAACATGCCACATCACTCCGATTCTTTCTGCCCTGCACTGGCTCCATGTCCATCTCAGAACCTAATTTAAGGTCCTAGTTTTTACATATAGTGCTGTCCATGGCCATGGCCAAGCCCCAGCCTACATAAACGACCTGATCCACCCTCACAGCACAACTGAGGTCCTCTGAGCAAGGCCTCCTAAGGGTGCCCCGAACCAGGCTAAAGACTAAGGGTGACCGTGCTTTTGAGGTGGTAGCCCCAAGGCTTTGGAACAAACCCACCCAGATAATAAAAACCTCTGCCTCAATAGAGATTTTTAAGGGGCAGTTAAAGACCCACCTCTTCCGATGTGGTGTTTTATCGTACGTTAACTGTATTAATGGCACCTGTTTGAACTCGTTATCAGTATAAAAGACACCTGTCCAAAACTTCAAACAGTCACACTCCAAACTCCACTATGGCCAAGACCAAAGAGCTGTCAAAGGACACCAGAAACAAAATGGTAGACCTGCACCAGGCTGGGAAGACTGAATCTGCAATAGGTAAGCAGCTTGGTGTGAAGAAATCAACTGTGGGAGCAATTATTAGAAAATGGAAGACCACTGATAATCTCCCTCGATCTGGGGCTCCACGTGGGGTCAAAATGATCACAAGAACGGTGAGCAAAAATCCCAGAACCACACGGGGGGAACCGAGTCAATGACCTGCAGGGAGCTGGGACCAAAGTAACAAAGGCTACCATCAGTAACACACTACGGAGAGAGTTGAAAGTCCGTGTTGCCCAGCGACAGCTCCAAAACATCACTGCTCTAGAGGAGATCTGCATGGAGGAATGGGCCAACAGTGTGTGAACACCTTGTGAAGACTTACAGAAAACGTTTGACCTCGGTCATTGCCAACAAAGGGTATATAACAAAGTATTGAGATGAACTCTTGTTATTGACCAAATAATTATTTTCCACCATAATTTGCAAATAAATTCTTTAAAAATCAGACAATATGATTTTCTGGATTTTTTTTTATAATTGTGTCTCTCATAGTTGAGGTATACCTAGGATGAAAATTACAGGCCTCTCTCATCTTTTTAAGTGGGAGAACTTGCACAATTGGTGGCTGACTAAATACTTTTTTGCCCCACTGTATATACACTGTATATCAGGGGTGCCCAACCTTTTTTGAACCGAGAGCTACTTTTAAAGTTGCCAGTCTGCCGAGATCTACCAGTCCAAATAGAGAGGCGTAGTTACTGACAGCCTACTACCAGGTAAATACACACTTCTACTTGTATAAAACTTACCTTCGTACGATTAATACTTCATAAAATACTGCAGATCCTTTATCTTACCTCTTTCTAATCTACACACATACAAGTATTTAACTGAAGTTACACAACAGTGTTGTTGATACAGAGTTGGAGTTTATTCACACGTCACTACAGTGGGTAATGTCTTCAAGAAGCATTGAACAGTGCTGCCACATGTGACACAGGGAAAAAAGAAAAGACTCTGAACCCTTTCTTTGCCATTATATAAAAATAGTGTTGCTACAAAAGTATAAATTAGGCTTACTAATAAGACGACTCAGATCTGAAGCTACTCAGGAATCTGCTGCCAACGTGCAATAAAAGAGATAAAATTAATAGAATCAAACTTTAAAATAGGATGCAAGCAACACTAGTTTCTTAACCTGAATTGATAATAGACTATAATCAATTTAAACAGAACGGATCTTAATGTTTGCATTCTTATACCATTTTGTACAATAATTATAATGATGTTCAAACAAACTAAAACTTACAGCTGATTAATAACGGTATCTAACGTGAGTTTTTATTGTATCAAAAACCTGTTGAAATGCTACTGTTATTTTCACTGTCCCCAAAAAGGTCGGCAGCCTCCAGTAATGCTTCTTTCACAACTTCGCCGTCTTTGAAAGACTTCATGTGTTTCTCAAGAACGTGACTGACACGATAAGATGCTCTGGAGCAGCCTTGCTCTTGTTGTTGGGCCTGGTGAAAATGGACTGCTGTGCATTTAGCCGTCCCTTCAGGCCCCTCCCCTTTTGAAGCGTAGGGCAGAATTAGGAGGGAATTCCGTCTCGTAGCGTTTGTGCACTGTTTTGAAATGCCGCTCCTAAATGACCCTTCTTCGATAAAGCCACGCTCGCATTGCAGATGAGACAGGTGGACTTTGAATTGGAATAGATACAAAAATAATCATCCTCCCACTCGGAGTGAAAATGATATATTTGGGGCTTTTTTGCTTCTGCCATTGCGGTCTTGTGTGTGTGCGGACTGTCACTCCTGTTGACACGGACAACGTCAGCAAACTAGTGCCCACTGCCCACAAGCCACGCCCCGACACATGGGGTCACGCCGGCCAATCACAAAGCTTTGATGCGTTCAAGTGCATTATTCTGGCACAGGAAGATTATGTTATAGGACATTAACGATACAACTGAATATGGTTGTTCTATTTTTAGACACATCTCGCGATCGACTGGGAATCTCCCCGACTGGTTGGGCACCCCTGCTGTATATCATCCCCTTATAGGCGTTTTCGCATGTGTTGTCCGCCGGATACGCCAGGAGTTTCCTGATCTGGCTGGACGAAATCAAATGCAAATCACAAAATATTAGAGAAACCTTTTAGTTGTTTTAGGTTCGTTAGCTTGCCAGCTAGATTAATATGCTAACCTACGTTTGCTAGTTGTTCAGTGTAATATGCCAACCTACTATGAACAACAGCTAGTGCATACCTGCCAACCCTACCGATTTGGGTGGTAGTCTACCGCTTTTGACATGTTTCTACCGCCTACTGACTTAGCTGGCTTTTCCTACCGATTTTCAATCTTCCCAAACTATAGCAAATAAAATTGACACTACATAGACACTGGACTCGACTTTTGGTGGACACCGTTTGCAGCGTGTCTGTGATCCCATCATACAAACAGTCCTTTGTGTTTCTGAAAGAGAGACAACGTGCAGACCGGGGGTAACGCTGCCTTTCCTCTGCACCCCCGGGGCTGATGGGTAATCACTCCCAAATGAGTTTAAGGGAACAGAGACGAGGCATTTGAGTCCTGCAGGATTAACCCGTTAGTATCAGTGTGTCGAAAACACATGTTGGCGAATGAAAGACATCCAGTGTTTGGTCTTTTCCTGAAGCATCCTTCACCTACAGTGTCTCAACTGAAAGAGGACCACAAACACACACAAAATATTATACAATTTTGAGATATTTATCTCCCATTCTTTCACTTTTTCTGACATTTTCAACACCAAACATGTCGTTAATATCTGTTTAGTGAACTACAGCAATCTGAAAGCCTGTACATCATTTGCATTTTATATCAGTAAAAAAAATGCAGGAAATTACTTTTTTAATGCAGTATTTTCTGATTTATGGCGCAACACAAAGATATTTAGCTCCGTGCAAACCTTTGACTCTAATATGTCAACAACATGAAACAAGAATATGAACCTGGCTTTATCCAATGTTCACACAAGAGTTCTACATCCTGACACATCCTTCCAGTGCTTCTCAAAGTGTGTTCCGCGGACCACCGTGGTCCGTGAGGGCCCCCTAGTGGTCCGTGAGTATATTGGTAACATTTCACATTTGAAATAAATTAAAAAAATTAAGTTTTCCGCACTCTCGCATGAATATCTCCGCAATGGAGCGAGCTTAAGTTTCACTTTTGATTGCACGATATAGCCCAGATAAACACCTTCATCACACATGTGGCCACTTGTTTGGCTCCCTCAATACAAATATCCTCCCCTCTGTCATGAACCTTGGAGTGACCTTCAACAGCGCCTTTACATTTGATAAACAGGTTAGCACTGTAGTCAAGACCTGCTTTTTCAAAATACGACTATTGGCTAAAACCAAGTCGTTTTTAACTTTTAAAGACCTGGAAAGGGTCATTAACGCCTTTGTTACCTTGAGACTGGATTACTGCAATGCTCTGTATGTGGGTATGGATCAGGCCTCAATTAGACGCCTCCAGCTAGTTCAGAATATAGCTGCACGTCTTCTTACTGGCCATAAAAAGCGTGACCATATCACCCCAATTCTGGCTTCACTGCACTGGCTTCCAGTTCGGTTCACAATACATTTTAAACTCCTTTTATTTGTTTTGAAAGCCCTAAATGGGCTGGCTCCTGCCTATATAGCCGAACTCCTCCAGCGCTACACCCCAGGCAGAGCATTAAGGTCGGCTGATCAGCTGCTGTTGATAATGATTAAGACCAGGCTTAAAACCCGAGGGCATCGAGCTTTCGCAGCGGCTGGCCCTAGGCTCTGGAATACTTTGCCCCTCCATGTGAGGTTGGCCCAGACCATGGGGGTTTTTAAATCAACACTTAAAAATCACTTTTTCTCTCTGGCTTTTGTTTAATTATTTATTTATTTAGTTATCCTCAGATTTGATACTATTTTTAATATTATTAAATGTTATTAATATTATTGGGGTTTTATGGGGTTTCAGTTTTTTATGATTAGTAGGTTGGGGGCGGGGAGACCTCAGAGAAGGTTCTGACTGGACTGACTGGTTGCTATGTCTGGTTGCTTGGAGCTGAGTTGGTATAACCCTGAATTAGATTAGAACATTTTAGAAATATGAGGAATAACCTCTTGGTTTTATAAACCGTTTTGTAATTACTTCTTCATCCATTTTTGGATCTCTGCTGGGTTTTCTTTTAAAACCTTAAACCCCCCCTTGGGCTTGGTCCCTCCCCTCTCCCTCTGCGGATCTAAGGTCCGGTAGAGGGGGATGGGGCACAGAGTCGCTTATCCAGGCGGGGGAGTGCATCTGACGAAGAGATAGGTTGTTGTGCTCTCTATCTCTGTTTCTTATCCTACATGTTCACCCTGGACTAGAGGGGAAGCGTTCTTGGACGCCTTTTCAGCTCTGTTTCTTACTATTTTCTTCCTACCCCGTTTACCTTGAACTATTCTAGGAGAGTGTGATGACGTTGACTCGTCGGGCCTTTCCTCCTGTACTTGTTTGTTCCCCAGTTCTTTGCTTTAACTTAATCTAGGAGAGGGCATTTAGGCCTCTCTACTTCCTTCTTTTGATTAGTTTAGTTTTTCACCCCCTTTCCCTTGAACTCATTTATACGGGAGAGTGCATTTACGTAGTCACGTTGTGCCTCTCGGCGTATACTTGGACTTTCTGTCTCTTTGGAGAGTGCTAGTACGTTGGATACGTTGGGCCTTTTCACTGTTGTCCCTCTTCACTAGTATCCCCTCTTCATAATTTCCACCCTATTCTAAGGGGAAGCATGATGGTGCCTTTTCTTTTCAATTTCTGGCTTTGTGTTTCTTCACCTCTTACTCGTTTAATATTTAGGAGAGTGCATTCACGTAGTCACGTTGTGCCTCTCTTCCTCTGTTCCTGGCTGTTCTCTTCATACCCTTGTTTCTCTGAGAAGAGAATACATACTATCCTAAAAAGGAGCTGACACATGGTGTCTCTTCACTTGTACACTTGAGGGGTCAGAGTTCATATGGTGAGGGATTCCAGACATAGATAGATTGAGTGGGGAAGTTCATGAGATCTTTCTAGAGGGTTATCCAGAATAACTTTGATCCAATGACCTTCTCCCTCTCTGTCTGTGTCTGTGTATTCTCTTGTTCCGATTAACCCAGCCACATCTTTTTTCTTGTTTTGTATCTATATCTACGCCGGGATCCGGAGTCGAGGCTGATCCTCTTGCTGTAGTCCTGTGTCTTGGATCCTCTATCCTGAGTTCTGGATTAAGTCGTGGACTTCGGGTCGTGGCTGAACCTGTCTCTGCGGTCCTGCCTTGGGTCTCGTCATGCTGCTTCCCTCATGGCTTCCACAGGATTGTAGCTGACATCCTCGTGGATTCATCTTCTTATTACAGACACATGCATTTCCTAACATTCGGTCTATATGCTGTAAAATGTATTATCTCTTGGATTTACACACGGCATCTATTGCACGTCTGTCCGTCCTGGGAGAGGGATCCCTCCTCTGTTGGTCTCCCTGAGGTTTCTCCCATGTTCCCTTTAAACTGTGGGTTTTCTCCGGAAGTTTTTCCTTGTACGATGGGAGGGTCTAAGGACAGAGGGTCTAAGGACAGAGGGTCTAAGGATAGAGGGTGTCGTTTTTCTCATACTGATATTCTGAACAATCTGTGTTGTTGTATTTGCTGTAAAGTGTCTCTACTGTAGGCTGTTTTTATTATATGTACAGCACTTTGGCTCGACCAAAAATCCTTTTATAAATGTGCTATATAAATAAAACTTGATTTGATTTGTTTGTACCATTTTTGTTACGGCGTATGTAGGAAGCAGGACCCAAATGCAGATTAAAGTGACAAAAATAACTCATCACCAGACCACCAGGGTGGGAGGAGGGGGTCAGGAGGACGGGTTTGCGCTGACAACCCAGGATCACGGCAGAGGACCAGGAAGGGATCTCGGGCGGACGGCCCGGGGGCAAGGCAGAAGCCGAGAAGGGGGACTCGGGCGGACTGCCCGGGGGCAAGACAGAGTCCAAGGTGGGGGTTATGGAGGGGCGAAGGCCACCGCGGGTGAACTCAGGGGGCCGAGCATGAGGGCGAGGACCGCGGCCGGAAAAGTCAGGGGACCGAGCATGAGGGCGAGGACCGCGGCCGGGAAAGTCAAGAGGCCGGGCTTGAGGGCGAAGACCGCGGCACTCAGGGGGCCGGGTACGAGGGCGAAGAATGCGGCTCACAGGGGGCCGGGCTCGAGGGCGAAGACCGCGTCTCTCAGGGGGCCGGGCGGGATCGAGGGTGAAGACTGCGGCTCTCAGGGGGCCGGGCTCGAGGGCGACAACCAGACAGCTCCAGACAGAGCACGGTGTCGGCCGAACAGGAACCGGAGCCGGTGGGATAGGCCTCGGCAGGAGATGTCATGGTCGATAGTGTCAAATGCAGCACTGAGATCGAGCAAAACAAGAATAGAGACAAGTCCCTTGTCTGAGGCTATTAGAATATCATTTGTGACTTTAACCAGAGCTGTCTCTGTGCTATGATGTGTTCTAAAGCCAGACTGAACATCTTCAAATAAATCATTGTTTTTTAAGTAATCACACAACTGTTTTGCGACCGCTTTCTCAAGAATGTTTGAGAGGAACGGAAGATTAGAAATAGGTCTATAGTTGGCTAAAACCTCTGGATCGAGGTTGTGCTTTTTAAGAAGCGGTTTTATCACTGCTACTTTGAATGATTGTGGAACATAGCCTGATAATAAAGACATATTCATAATATTTAATAAAGAAGAGCTAATTAATGGAAAAAACTTCCTTCAACAGCTTAGTTGGAATTGGGTCTAACATGCACGTTGATGGTTTAGAAGAGAGAATCATTGAATGTAATTGTTCAAGGTTAATGGCTGAAAAGCATTCTAGTTTACTATCTAGTGTAATATTAGAACTTACGTTTCCGGGAGCTGTTGATAACACTATACTGGTCAAAGGCAAGAGGTCATTAATTTTGTTTCTAAGAGTAACAATTTTATCGTTAAAAAAGCACATAAAATCATTACTACTGAGTGCTATGGGAATAGAAGGCTCAATGGAGCTGTGGCTCTCTGTCAGCCTGGCTACAGTGCTGAAAAGAAATGTTGCATTATTCTTATTCTCATCTATTAATGAAGAGTAGTAGGCTGCTCTCGCTTTACGCAGTGCTTTCTTATATTCATAGAATAACAGAGTATTCCTACACTCTGGTACTTTTACTTAAGTACAATATCTGAGTACTTCTCCCACCTCTGCTACTCAATGGATTACTGATACTGTTCATACTGAGTGATGTGGAGGCACTCTTTCACAATTCAAAACATCTTTCAATTTCAGTTCTGTTTCTAAGGTTAGATGACTTGTTGGTCTGATGATATGTGTAAGGGAAACTTCTGTTGCAATGGAAATCAGGACTCAGAGAGACACGGGAGGAGCAGGAATTCTGAATGTCAAACACTGGGATTTATTGAGAGATCCAACGGCCGGGAGAGATTACACAGCATAGTCACATTTTCATGTCGGCCACCTCGCAATCTCTGAAGACATAGCTCAAATACATGGTCTGTATATCCATAAGGAGTGGCCTATTTTCCCGCCTCTGGTAATCAACACCAGACCCTAAAAACAAAGACATCTCTATATGTGCCTTCAAACCCCTCACCCACAGGAGAGCAGAAGACCTCTGTGACCTTTGTCCTCCTCTAGTTACAGACAGAGCACAGGCAAGAAGAACTGAGCATCTTAAAACACAAAGAGATATCCTTAAAATATTCTCTGACAATATGTATTTATATAATATTTTGAGATTATATAAAACAAAAACACAGCATCAGAAGGCAGATGATAATGCAGGTTAACTATTGAATACAAAACCCTTTGAGCAGATTATAGTATCATGTGATATTGTGTTCTTTCTGGATTTCACTTACGCTCCACTAAACCACTGCCCGATGTATGTTTCTGTGTTCACTCAGTCATGATGGGCTGCTACGTGGCTGCACACGCAATACAACAGTGTAGCAGTCTTCCATTAGACTTTCCACTAACTGGCTGTTTTGTAATTATTTTAACCTCCTTCACAGCCTGGGTCAGTAGCTGGAGCTCAGAAATCTCTGTCTCACACACACACACACACACACACACACACACACACACACACACACACACACACACACACACACACACACACACACACACACACACACACACACACACACACACACACACACACACACACACACACACACACACACACACACACACACACACACACACACACATTTGAATACTTTATTTGGTTCCACAAATTATATTACATAAGACAGGGAATCAAATATATCAGGGCTAAGCAGCACAGAGCACTTAGGGGAACACATAGCACCTCCCTCTCCACACGGCTACGCAGCACAGAGCACTTAGGGGAACACATAGCACCTCCTCTCCACACGGCTAAGCAGCACAGAGCACTTAGGGGAACACATAGCACCTCCCTCTCCACACGGCTACGCAGCACAGAGCACTTAGGGGAACACATAGCACCTCCCTCTCCACACGGCTAAGTAGCACAGAACACTTAGGGGAACACATAGCACCTCCCTCTCCACACGGCTAAGCAGCACAGAACACTTAGGGGAACACATAGCACCTCCCTCTCCACACGGCTAAGCAGCACAGAGCACTTAGGGGAACACATAGCACCTCCTCTCCACACGGCTAAGCAGCACAGAGCACTTAGGGGAACACATAGCACCTCCTCTCCACACGGCTAAGCAGCACAGAACACTTAGGGGAACACATAGCACCTCCCTCTCCACACGGCTAAGCAGCACAGAGCACTTAGGGGAACACATAGCACCTCCTCTCCACACGGCTAAGCAGCACAGAACACTTAGGGGAACACATAGCACCTCCCTCTCCACACGGCTAAGCAGCACAGAGCACTCAGGGGAACACACAGCACCTCCTTCTCCACACGGCTAAGCAGCACAGAGCACTTAGGGGACCACATAGCACCTCCTCTCCACACGGCTAAGCAGCACAGAGCACTTAGGGGAACACATAGCACCTCCTCTCCACACGGCTAAGCAGCACAGAGCACTTAGGGGAACACATAGCACCTCCTCTCCACACGGCTAAGCAGCACAGAGCACTTAGGGGAACACATAGCACCTCCTCTCCACACGGCTAAGCAGCACAGAACACTTAGGGGAACACATAGCACCTCCTCTCCACACGGCTAAGCAGCACAGAGCACTTAGGGGAACACATAGCACCTCCTCTCCACACGGCTAAGCAGCACAGAACACTCAGGGGAACACATAGCACCTCCTCTCCACACGGCTAAGCAGCACAGAACACTCAGGGGAACACATAGCACCTCCTCTCCACACGGCTAAGCAGCCAATAGCAGCTGAAACAGAGCAATATTTGCCATTTGTTTGGCTTTTCTCTTTCACATTCCAGCATCCTCAGCCCAGTCATGGTGCATTTATATACATGGCCAAGACTTCCGAATACAAGTATGCTATATCTACACTTGTACCCAGAGCTGGTTATCACATCGAGCAGTGGTTGGTATTTGATATACTTGTCCATGTACCGGTCAAAGGCACAGCCTGCTTCTAAGATCAGCACCTCCCTGTGGTGTCAACAAAAACAACATCAGGTGTATTTGGGATGTGAGCAAAGACATCATTTGTAAAACCAAACCATGCTGGTAGCACTCTAGCGTGCTTGTACATTGCTGCGCTAGATGGTAAGATGTTTCGTACCGCATCAGACACAATGTCCACACTACGCTCATGACGGCTATGTCCAGGCGTCTGCATGCATTACATCCATGTGTTATGTGTGCAGTGGATTCTAGGTGTTGTTGTGAATCCTGATGGTTTAAACAGGATGGAGTGTGGATGTGAGGGTCCCAGGTGGATGTGAGGGTCCCAGGTGGATGTGAGGGTCCCAGGTGGATGTGAGGGTCCCAGGTGGATGTGAGGGTCCCAGGTGGATGTGAGGGTCCCAGGTGGATGTGAGGGTCCCAGGTGGATGTGAGGGTCCCAGGTGGATGTGAGGGTCCCAGGTGGATGTGAGGGTCCCAGGTGGACAGACTGTACTCAGTGGGTGACACCTGCAGTCTTGCTTTGATGGTAAATGTCAGAACATCCTCACCGACAGCTGCGTTCTTAAACACTGGATGTGAGACTGAGTGGTCAGCAAACCCCAAACAGGCTTCCCTGCAGTCTGAGTCCACACCAGTGCTGCCTGACCTCAGACGGCTTCATGCTGAGCAGAACCCTCCCTGCAGAGTCTCTTCCTGAGGTGTTGTGATGTCGGCCTTCACAACCACACTGGGGTCAGTGATCAGTTCATCAGAGACGGGACTTCAGTCTGTGTGTTGAGTCGTGTCCATTTCAGCTGGACTCCAGTCCGATTCCAGAGGTCATTGAGATCTGGCCAGTCAGACCAGACCCCGAAGCCCTTGGCCTGAGAGTCCAGTTTCCCAGAGTCTTTCCTCCTGAAGCCGAGGAAGTTGTTCTGGTCTGCGCTGGCCAGGGGGATCTTCCTTCTTTGTAGATCCAGCAGGAGAGAGGCCGTGGCCATTTCTCTTACGGTGACATCATCATTGTTAAGCATGTGGATCAGGTGGGCTAGTCTGGTGGCTATGTAGGTCCACTCGACATTTGGGACTCCCAGCCCCCCCTCTCCACATGGGAGAAAGATGATGCCCCGTGTGGAGTGTGTGTTGAGGCCCACCCACTTTCTGACCAGCTGGACAGTTTTGTTTGTCATTTCTCTCAGTGCCTTGAGAGGGATGTGTCCATTGGCAAAGAGATGTTGAATTTTAGCCAAAGCCACCTCTCTCACAGCCTGGAACTTCATGAGGACGGGGAGGGGGGACAAGTCAATCAGGTGGAGACGATGGAGAAACTCTGTAGTGAGCTCCTCGACCTGCAATGTTAAACCTGTGGCCAAGGTATGGGTAGGTCTCATTACGGGAATACACCTTAATGGGTTGGCCCATTACAAGAAAGGAGGGGGGCTTGTCGTTCTTGGTCTTATACCAGCGGTCGCCTCCACTGCGGCGCTCATGGAGTACGGCACACTTAGCTTGCTTCACCTCCAGCCCTGACCATTGGAGGAACTCATCAGTGCGCACCAGCATGTCAATGATGACATCCTCTTGTCGTGATGACACCTGCACGTCGTCAGCCTATCCCTGAACAGGATTTGGGGATTTGACATGCAGCGGAGCGCACTGGTAAATCCACTTCATCCACTGGTTGAGTGCTAGGATGAAGTTCACGGCACTCCAGGGACAGCCAGTTATTATTCCCACCTTCAGTGCAATGGGCTCTGTGAGCTGCTGCCCACAGACAGCCTGGAGCAGGGGTGCCCACACTTTTTGGGCCGGTGGGCTACTTTTGAAATGACCAGCTCACCGAGGTCTACCAACCAAAAATAAAATCCCAAATTGCAAGGAGCTGAATAACACGTGTTATGTATACATGGGATAACTACAACAACGCTATTTGGGTTCTTGAACAGAAACAAATACATGAATACATAAAACTAAACTGGCATGTTAACCTCTCTCTATTTCTCTCTCTCTCTGTTAAGAAACACATAACAAGCAGGCTAAGAAACCACTCCATGTCCTGAAATCTGAAACATAAAACACAAATATAAGTACAAGGAATACAATAAACGAGTAGAACAGTCAACTTAGACATCAGACTCAAATGGGTCCTATGAACAGTCTCTCAAAGTTGTAATGAAATATACATAGGTCCAATATAGGCATCTCTCTCTCTCTCACTCACTCACTCACTCACTCACTCACTCACTCACTCACTCACTCACTCACTCACTCACTCACTCACTCACTCACTCACACTCTCTCTCTCTCTCTCCTCTCTCTCTCTCTCTCTCTCTCTCTCTCTCTCTCTCTCTCTCATCTCTCTCTCTCTCTCTCTCTCTCTCTCTCTCTCTCTCTCTCTCTCTCTCTCTCTCTGACTGTCCCTTCATTTCCCTGTTAAGAAACACATAAAAACAAGCAGGGTAAGAAACCTCTCTCTCCATGATCCTGATATAATGCTGCAAAACACAATTCAATATATTTAGGTGGGTCCCTACCATATTCTGATGACTTGCACTGAATGGAGTCCGTCAATGTTGCATAATCAGGACAGTAACTGCTGATGGCTAGTCTCAGGCAGGCCTCCAAATGTTCATCAGTTCATTGGGAACGGTATTTCGACTTCACTATCTTCATTTGGGAGAAGGCTGACTCGCATAAATAAGTCGAGCCGAAGAGTGAGGTCAGTGAGGTGGCACATGTTCTGATGTTTGGATACTTTTAACCCTGAATAAGTTCCAAAACTGTCCGGCATGGGCACGCGCCTTCAACTGGATGTCGGCCTGCAGCGACAACATCTCATCCTCCAGCGCAGACGGGTTCAGATGAAACACTGCTCCGATGTTTTGGGCCAGCGAATCAATATCATGGTCTTCACTAAACGGATAGCACATGAATGTGGCGATTGGCTCGAGCAAAGCGAAGTCTCGGAAGCGTTTCTCGAAGTCAGATGTAATGTTATTGACTTGCTCTGTGTAGCGCGCACTGTCAAGGAGCGCGCTGTCCTTCCCTTGCTTCTCCAGCTCAGAGGCGATGTTTTGGAAGTTGGTCAAATCTTTGCGCTGCAGCTTTGAACACAGCAGATGCAGTCTTCGTTTGAAGGCATTAACTGAGCTGATCATGTCAACCACAGTTCTGTCTTTCCCTTGTAGCTCCAAGTTCAGCTTATTTAACAGGTGTGTAATGTCTGTTAAAAACGCCAAATCTAACAGCCACTCCTCGTCATCGAGACGTGCGTACTCCGCGAGCTTGGTGCCATGGAAAAATGCCTTTATCTCCGGTAGAAGCACTCGAAATCTCTCGAGAAAATTGCCCCTACTCAGCCATCTTACGTCGGTGTGTAGTAAGAGGTCAGTGTGAACACAGTCGGCATCCTCCAGATATGCACGAAACAGCCGTCTTTGAAGAGGTCTTGCCCGAATAGAACAGGCCACTTTAAGTGACACATCCATTACCTCTTTCATGTTCAGCATTTTAGCACCAGTGCGTGCTGGTGTATAATGCAGTGATCATTCAGAAAGTCAGGGAATGTGTCATCCTCCCTGCATTTTGCGATGAAGCCATTACACCGGCCCACCATCGCAGGCGCACCATCCGTTGTGATGGAACTCAACTTAGACATGGGGAGTTTCGTTTTGTCAACAAAGTTTTTAAACGTTCTAAAAATGTCCTCGCCCCGAGTGTGTTCCTTCATTGGCAGAATCGTCAGCAGTTCCTCTTTCGCCGTCATGTCTGTGAACACCATCCGGATAAAAACGCACAATTGTGCTGTATCGCTCACGTCAGTGGACTCGTCTAGTTGGAGTGAGAAACACTCGCAGTCTTCTATGTCCTTCCTGAGTTGCTGGGTCAAATCCTCAGCCATGACTTCACAGCGACGTGTGACTGTGCTCCGTGATAATTGGACGGCCTTGATAGCGTTTATTATTTCTGTTTTGTTTGTGTAATCCCGAAACAAGGCGTCTGCTGCTTCTACGAAGGCTTCTTTCACCATCTCTCCATCTTGAAAGGATTTTTTGTGTTTAATTATAGCGTGACTCACTCGTAGAGATGCTTCAGTGGCTGCCTTTGCAGTGGATGTCGGCTTTACGAAAAGTGACTGCTGTCCAGCTAATTGTGACTTAAGTTCCCTTTCAGACCTTTCTCTTTCTCAACTCGCTACTCGGAGGGAAGTCACTGTCATATGCCTTGTGAACACTCCGATAATGCCTCTCCACGTTACATTTCTTTGGCAGAGCGACGCTTGCTTTACATATAAGGCAAATCACGTTTGAATGTGACATCACAAAAAAAAATTCTTCCTCCCATTCTGGGTGGAAGTGGTATGTTTTTAGCTTTTTGCTCGGTCCCGCACTCATTTTGTTATTTATCTCTTGTTTACATTAATTTGAGTTTTCCCGGCACTTGACTGATGTTATATCGCTTTGCATTCTGGGTTAACAGACTGGAAAGCGATAGGTTGCTTTTTCTGTCAATCAAGTAAACTCCTGAATTTAGTGGCAGGGAGGCCAAGGGAGGTCTATTTTAACGGAGCTTGATTTTTTTTTATGAATGACTCGCGGTCTACCAGCATTGCCCCCGCGGGTGACCGGTCGCCCGCGGTCGACGTACTGGGCACCTCTGGCCTGGAGGAATGGACCTTGGTACACATTGGATACAATATTCACAAAAGGCTGAGGCAGGTGTATTTCCTCTAATGCTTGGAGCATCACCTCATGGGAGAGTGAACCAAACGCGTCTCTAAAGTCCAAAAACACTGTGTAGAATTTAGATGATCCATGTTTGAAATCATCTATTCCGGTTTTTAAGCAAAACACATGTTCGTTCATTCCCTGTCTGTTGATATATGCTTTCTGATGGGGGGAGAGAATCCCTGTGTCCGCCTGCCAGGGTAAGATGCGGGTGAGTAGGCACTTCATAAAGACTTTGTATATTGTGGGCAATAGTGAAATGTCACGCCAAGTGGAAGGATCATCTGGGACATTTTCCTCTTTTGGTATCCTGTGAATGAGGGCCCCTTTCCACGAAGCAGGCACCTTCTCATTGATCAGGCAGGCATTGAAGATGTGTGTGAGTGTCTGTGTTGACGTGGACCTGGTAGCTCTCAGCGTCTCATAGATGACCCCATCAGATCCACTAGCCTTGTTATTAGGAAGAGAAGCCAGAACTGCATCCACCTCCTCTGTTGTAAAATCCTGGGTATCTGGGAAATAGCCTGGCTCTATTCTGTCAATGAAATTGTACCAAGGGGGCGTGGCCAGGGGAGTAGCCCTCGGCACAGTTTGACATTTGGCTTTATAGTAGTCATACACATTGGCTGTATCACTAACAGTGGGCGGGGTTTCCGGAAAACAGCTGTTATTTAAAATGATATCGATTGCCTTTGACTTGCGGTGTTGCCAGAGATATGCCAGCTTGTTCCTGGAAACTTTCCTTTGCTGCCGTTGTGTCTCTGTCCCGGCGGCCCGCAGCGCTGGTTGTATTCTCTCACGGATGAAGCGAAGCTGCATTTCTATCCAAGGTGTCAGCGAGTCAGCTGTAAGGTCCACCGGGAAGTTGGCAGAAAGAGGGAATTTCTTCAGGATTCTGGCGACATATTTCAGAAGCTGAAGTTAGATCTTACCTGGAGGAGTTTTGTGTCCAGTGTCCCCCTGTACGCTCTTTCATCTCTCTGGAAAGTAGTCCACTCACAATCTGACAATAAGCGCACATATTGCTCGAAGTCTACACGAACATCTCCGGCCGGTGTTGGGCTTGGGTCGCAGACGTTCAGGCGTTGTTTGTAGACCCGCCCGCTGTTCAGGGCTTGTTTAAAGGCCAATCTCAGCGTGGAAACGAGACACATTGTGTACCAAAAGCGTCCAGTGCATCCTATATCCCCACTGCAATAACGATGCAGTTACAACGGGTGTCTGTGAGCTTAGATGTTAAAAAAGGTGACACACACACACACACACACACACACACACACACACACACACACACACACACACACACACACACACACACACACACACACATGCTGCTGTTCTGCTGCTTTGAGGTTTCTGGGGCTGAGAGGAACTGAGAACCCCCTGCACTTATCTAAATGTTAAGGCTGTATGTGTAATTAATGAAACACTTTAGTATTAAACGCATCTGCTGTATGTGGCACAGGTCTGGTGTGTTGGGAGGACACCAAGATCAAATCCCAAAGGCATGAAGTACCTGCTGCCTGCAGTCTGCCTCTTTCAGGAGTTGTAGACTGACACATTAAAGTATGTTCTGATGTGATGCTCTTTTAATTTGTATGGGCTTTTCAAAACTTCAAATAAATAGATGGATTGTTATTGTTAGGTTAGGTAAAGGGAAACATTAAGGTTTGGTTAAAATAACCTAACATAAAGGTTTGATTGACTATCCTATCCATAGCATTTAGTCAAAGTTACAATGTGACCAGTTATAAGCATCACATAATTGTAATCTGACTAGTAGACAATAAATCATTGAATATATCTCTAAAGTCAGCCTATAGAGACTTCTTGATGTATTATTTGCATTTTTATTTTTTCTTTAAATCCATCTTCTTGTAGATCTCTGGGGCTCAACTATTCATTTCCCCCTTCATGACAACTTTACAAGGGTCACCAATTGGATGTTGTCAGTTTGTCGTCATTGTTTCCTGGCATGGTCAGTCCATCTGCATGTGTCCCTGTGTTAATCCTTAGTACCAGGAGGATGGTCCTCCTATTGCCCCTGTTGTCATTTTGATTTGCCCTAGTTCCGTTTGTGGAGCTTTTCCTCTTTAACCTTAATCTGCTTCATTGTATACTTTTGTTATAACTATCTGCCGTCCGTTTCTGTGTTTGGACCACCTGCCTGCATAAATGTGAAAGAGCAAAACTGACGAAGAGAAGAACTGAGAAGATTACATCTTTTCTCATATGTGTTCACCAAGAGAACATAAACAAGTTCAGAGAGGCTGCTCTTAGGAGGTTACTTCGGAAGGTGGCTTGAGAGGCTTTTTAAACACTCCTGATTCACAACTTGCCTTTCAGTCAGCTGGCAAACATGCTATTTTCTAAATTGATCTGCTCCCAGCCAGGCCCGGCGACAGAACACATCTACAGAGTGGGCATGTGATTTTCATTGGAGGGCCTACAAAACGGTCATGTGGTGCGGCACAATATAGATAACATCAAACAGCAAGGCCGACAGCATTGCGAAAGAGCGCACACCTATGCAAATATGCACAAATAAAGAGCAACATAGAAACTACTTTTGCAACATTGTGTCAGAGGTGGGACCAAGTCATTGTTTTGCAAGTCCGAGTCAAGTCTCAAGTCTTTGCGCTCGAGTCCGAGTCAAGTCGCAAGTCTTTGCGCTCGAGTCCGAGTCAAGTCGCAAGTCTTTGCGCTCGAGTCCGAGTCAAGTCTCAAGTCAGGTTAGGCAAGTTCAAGCCAAGTCCCAAGTCCTAAACTTTGAAAACCGAGTCTTAAACAAGTCATTATGTGCTTTTCAACATAACAGTTGCATAAACATAAAATGAAGTAACAGTTTCATACAGCCACACAATTTGTGTGCTTTTTTATTATGAAAAATGATGTGAAGTGTGTGTTTGTTATTGTCAGACAGTGTGAGTGAGTGAAAAACACAAGTTATAGATGCATCAATCTCAGGGTCCAAGAGACCACATTTGAATTAAGCGACAGGCTGAGAAACAGTTGCATAAACATAACACAAAGTAACAGTTCCATTCACCCACACTTTTTCTGTTATCTCGGGGCCCCATAATGCATTGCATTTGCAAAAGACCAAATTGGTCAATAGTCGGTCACTCATGTGTGCACGATGGGGTCGCAGGATGATGCCACCATGGCTAAGAACTCGCTCCACCGGAGCACTGGAGGCAGGCAGGCCAAAACTCTGATGGCCACTTTGAACAGCGAAGGAAGAACCTTCATGTTCATTGCCCAGAACAAGGGGACATTCTGTCCGTCAGCGATGTGGAGATAGTGACTTAGCTGCAGTGCTGCAGTGGTCCCAACATCCATCTTCTTCCTCCGCAAACAGCCCTTCACCTTGTCCAAGGCTCTCTGGCTCATCAACACAAGGCGTAGGTTGCTCTGTCTCCACAGCCTCTCGCAGGATCAGTTCTGGAAAAACATGTCAAATCAAAACAAAAAAAAGACACAAAAGAGCCCTTATTATATTTTGTATTGGTGATGCAGAACACATATTATTATTGTTGCAATCAATTAAAAGGAAATTATGAGTAAATAGTAATAATAAACTCAATGAAGTTTACCTTTCACATGTTGTAGAACCTCAGCTTTGACCTCAAGACTGACCAGCACATGGTGGTCTCTCCACATCAGAGAAAAGGCTGGATCCAAAGCAGCTGCTGTTCCATCCTGTGTTAATGTGGCCATTTTCACATTGATGGAAATCCCCCCAAACCTTTTCTTCAGGGACACCTGGAGACTTCTAACCAGGGTGCTGAGGAAACGGACTTGTGGCTTCAGCTTCTCGAGGTGGTGATTTAGGGACAGGACAGATGGAACAACAGAACTGATTGTCACTATCTTTTCCCCTTGTGTCAAATCTGTTGCTTCTCCAAATGGATTCATGATGTCCACCAACTCCTTCAAAACATTCCACTCCCGTGCTGTGAACAACAACTCCTTGTGCCCAGCCTTTTCTCGTACATGGCAAAGCTTCGGATGTTCACAACGGAGTACTGCCTTCACTTGCCTGAGTGTGGAGTTCCATCTTGTGGCGACAGCAGCAGGGATGCCTCTTTGTTCCCCAAATTCAGCATCAAACACATCTTTAAAAGTTGTGCTTGTACAGTATGCAGCAGTGAGCTGAGCTTCGACAACTTTGCAAGAGAAGAGGTTGTTCCTTTTGTTTCCTTCAATCCGTCTCCCACCATCAGCTGCAAGCACTGTTTGTTTGCCATGGCAGCATCTACTGTTTCCTGATCTTCAAGAGAAAGGTCATGCCATAGCTCTGGGTCATCAAGATCACCCTCTTCATCAACATCTTCATCTTCTTGCTCCGTTGGGAAGCACACAGTGAACGCTTTACGCATGTTGGCAGCATTGTCACTAATAATGTAGTCTCTTATTTGTAATGCTGTACTCATCACATACAGCCTCAAATTGCTCACCGATTCTTTCATCTGTGTGTGAGCCTTTGAAGCGGTCGCAGGCCAGGAGATTGTATTTCAGCTCTATCCTCTCTTCATCCTTCTCTAAATAGTTTGCAGTAACACCAAGGAATCCCCTCATCTTTCTGTCAGACAAAATGTCCACAGTGACTGAGACATGATTTATATTGCTCATCCGGGTTTTTAATTTTAAACGTCTTTCCACAGCAAGGTTCTCTACTTTCATAGTCAGTGTCCTGCGACAAACTGGCCTGTACTTTCTGTCAACTACTGTCAGAAAGTGGCGAAAACTCTTATTTTCAATAATTGAGAGGGGCAAGCTGCAATCGACAACTAAGTCGGACAGTATTGCATTGGTGATAGCTTTCTGCTGTGGATGATTCACGCTGTACTGTCCATCTTGGTTGCCAAAAAACTGTGAGACTGAAGGCTGTTGTGAATCATTTGTAATGCTTTTGTTCCTCTGGTATTCTTCATATCTGTTAAAAGGTAAACATGTGAAGAAAACAACAATTAGTAAATGCATTGTTGTTCTTTCTCGAATTGCAGATCAAACTGCTCTTTATTAGTCACATTAATAATTGAATTATCAATGGTCTATCTGCTGGTAAAGTAACGTGTTTTTATTTTTATTTTAAGAGGGATCAGTAAGGTTAGGCTACTGTGACTGTCAGCAGTAATTTATTAATAAGATCCCTGATGTTAAGTTAATGCAACGTTAATCTTAAGAATGTTTATTTCCACTGTGTACAGTATGTTATAAGGGACCCCACAATCTATTTTTATTTGTATTTAATGTTGTACCTAATAATTTTCTAATGTCATTCACATCTCCATATTGTGTGCTTCGAATCAGTATTAATATTGTTGTTGCTAGTTTTCGCCACAATGTGGCGCCTATGAGTAGACAAGAGAAGAAGAACTTTGCTTCTTCGGTGGATTAAAATAAGTAAGGAGTTTATGGTAGTAAATTGTATGACGCAGCAAAGAATAAGTGTATGTTCAAAGTGTACTCGTTGTGGGGTTAAAGTGCTCACAGTGAAGAAAGAGAACCACATTTCTGAGTTCAACACTACTGCTAATATAGAGGGAACTAGATACCGTTCTGGTCGTTTTTTGTAAATATAAAGGCTATACCTATAGACACAATGATGACTACCTGCTAGACCGTTCCCAGTGCACAGAATCAAATCACAACAACTGGATCGCATACGCGGGATATTCATTACTCGTCTCTGGAGAACGGCAACAGAACGTTATCCTAGCGGCTTGGCCCCTGTAATGCTAACATATTACATTGTGTATTCAATGCAACCGTATATTTTGAACCATAGACTGTTTATATAACCCGCATCTATTTAGCTGGATAGACAACAGATATTTAGCTTTTAAGCTAACGTTTGCATGAGATGAACAAACAGCTACTGTAATAGTAGACTTGACTTACCGTTCTTTATGCAGTTTCAGATGGCGAACAAAGTTCGAGGTTGTTGCGTCTCCATCTGTGATGTGTGTGGCACAGGTTAAGCATTGTGCCGTTCGCTTTTTGTTTAAAACTGCGTAGTTTTTGTAGCCGAATGCGACTACCTTAGGTATCATTTTTTCGATAGTGCTGGGTCACGCAGCATCACGCAGCGTCACGGCCATGACTCTCTCCTGCAACCTGATTGGTTAATAGCTATATCATGGGGGAAGTTGCGGAGATTCAACGTTTTGGTTTGTTGTTTCGGTAAATATATTGCGAGGAACTTTTTTTGAATAAATTAAAGTATCAAGTCACCTCAAGTCAGAAGGCTCAAGTCCAAGTCAAGTCCCGAGTCATTGGTGTTCAAGTCCAAGTGTTTTGTGATGTTGTCAAGTCGAGTCTCAAGTCATCAAATTGATGACTCGATTCTGACTCATGTGACTCGAGTCCACACCTCTGCATTGTGTGCACGGCGGCGGCACTAACACTGGTAACACAGCACTCATGAGCAAGGCACACATTGGCATAAAACATGACAGCAACAGCTGGGCCTTAAACTTGGGCAACCGCTGACCTTCACACAAAAAGTAAGGACATTTGTGTTTGGTACCTTATTTCTTTGTTGTAACAATGCTTCTTGGCAATACATCTTATACCGTTGGAAAGGCTGTTTTTTTACCTTTCCAATGGTACCACATTTATGAGGAACATGCATTTGTGGGATGAGCAGAAGAGCTGAGTATGTGGGTTGCGCCAATGAAAAATGTGACAAAGCCACTCTCCGTTTTCGTCCGGCTGCCAGCAGCCTCAACGTGTGGAGGAACGTTTTGTTCAGTGATGAGACCAGATTCTGCCTACGGCACTTGGATCGTAGGGTCACAGCGCGGAGAAGACGTGGAGAACGATTTGCTATGAAGGGCCGTGTAGGCCAAAATTCAAACTCACCTCACACACACACACACACTACTGAAATCCTCTCACATTCACTACTGAACACCTCACACACACACACACACACACACACACACACACACACACACACACACACACACACACACACACACACACACACACACACACACACACACACACACACACACACACACACACACACACACACTACTGAACACCTCACACACACACTACTGAAAATTAACCTCACACACACACTCCTGAAAAACATTTTACTGAAAGGTTCTCAGTAGGGAATGTGCATGTGCTTCACCTATGTGTGTGTGAGGGGATTCTTGCTGTAACGGAAGTCATTCTAATGTAACGGAAGTCAGTGGTCTCTTTGCTAGCCCCGTTAGCTTCATTAGCTCCAGGCTGCTACTCCGAAGTGGTTGTTGTGTTGATGCCTGGTGGAGTATTCTTCATTGAAATATCGCACTTATCGTATGGCTCTGCGGTTCAAACAGACCGTCCATCAATGCAGTTTATTCGGTAAGTACAATTCAAGCACTTTATTTCTTACTTGTCTTTTTATTCAGCTAACAAGCGAGACAAAGCTACATCTGTGCTAACGATGCTATCCGTAGCATACAAGTTAAAACACAATGGAGAAGTGTAACACATTGAGAAGGATTATACTGTAAAACATAAGGCTTCTCGGTGAGGTTGGTAAAATAAGGTCATGCTTGTACATTAGTTAGTTTGCTAGTTAGGTAACTGTATGCATTGTTATTGTTAATTTAAAATAGCTATGCTCGACGATGCAGACAGCTGGCGTCACATTAGTGTCGAAGAGCAGAGTACTGTGTGAGATTAACCTCACTATAAGATCTGTGTATCTGAAACATATGAATCTCACATTTCCAGTTGGTTCCAGAAATAACGTTGACGTAGATAGTGCAATATGGTTTGAAACTAGCTGGAAATAAGGTCTGTGGTTGAGACACATTTAAGAGACGGGTCACGTTTTGTTCAGCCGGATAATATCCACATGTCTACCCTACTTTTATCATTTTCAAATCATAAATCTAGTTGCCAGAAGCAAAATGCTAAGGTTATGCTTAAAGGAACTGCAGCTGCTTCAACGTCACGCCGATTTAAGATCCATATTCAAACATACAGATTATAAATGGTACAAGTTGAAGCGTTTGTTTGAACAGTTTGCAGGAACTTGCTTTCAAGCAGAAGTTGAAAATGTACATAAATAGCTGACGTTAATAATGCTAACTAGCGAGCTAGCTGTGTAGATCTGCTGCACTATTTACTACAGCCCGGCTGTCCGCAGCCGACTTTATAACAGTATTAAGTGAAAACCATTCAAAATATTTTATAGAATAAATCCGTTATCCAAATCCCATAAAAACACAAGACAACCAGCAATTAGACAATACCCTGTGTCGTATTTTTGTCGGATGAATGCAAGCTGATATTGTCACTTTTTAAAAAACCTAAATAAGGGTTGTTCCCTCTTGTTTTCTCTTTGTTAGGATAATACTACAGAAAATGGGCTCCGCGGAAGGTGACACCCTTGCAAACCAAAAAAGAGAAATACAAGTATTTGTATTCCCCCCGGTCTGCACGTTTTACGTTGCTTAAGGTAAGTGAACATGAAACTATTCAGCATAACTTTCAATAATAATCTACGGTATTTATTGAGTTTTGGGATATTACTTGCATACAAATCTATAAATGACTTAAGGTTTCTAAAACATACAATATGTGGTAAATACAGTAATAGTTTTGTCTATTTAAAAAAGAATGAGCCATTCCTTACAGTTAACTTCATATTTCTTATTGTCTAAAGCATTTATGACACACATTTCCCCTCATATTCACAGTGTGGATCAATTGAGACAGCGTGCAGAGACTTTGGGAGAAACCTCAGCGTGACGGATGTCCTGTCTGTGGGTTTGGCTGGAGAAGGTGGAGAGGTCTTTCTCTGGGAGGAGGACGTGGCCTGATGGAGGAGGACCAGACCTGATGGAGGAGGACGTGGCCTGATGGAGGAGGACCAGGTCTGATGAAGAAACCACCTAACTGCATCTGTGAGCCCATACTGGGCTCAGCTGCCACAAACAAATGATGGTCCTGTTTGACTTTGTGTTCACAATAAAAGTGTAGTTTCTTAGTGAATGTCCTGTATTGGTCTTTAATCTGAAATCAGCTTTTCATTTTCTTCTTGTCCCTCTGAGAAAACGGTGAGGCAGTTGTGTCCTTCAGGTATGTCCTTTCCTAACAGAAATGACAAGAAACATATGACATTATTGCAGAGCAAGTGTGTTATTTATGAAACGTTTGTTTATTTAGCGGCTGTAGAAATAATGTATTTTTTAAATGTTAATGTGTTTTTTTAATTCATCACTTTGTACTACAAAGATAATCAGATTATGAAGGAACAGTCTGCAGTTAATCAACATTAAAATATCTTATTAAATAATATTCAACTGCTCGGTTGTCTCACTGCAAGAACCACTTTTTTACCACGGTGGTAATGGTAGCAATTCTCACAATGTAAAATAATAATTGCCTTAAATACATTGAAATGTGAAAGCTGATTATAGTTGTTACTTTATATCTATTTAAACCAGAACGTTTCTCGATTCTTTGTACCTTTGAGTCCATGCTGAAGTTCACTGATGTTAGGAATAGGTCTGTCTCTTGTGGTCAGCATCCTCTGGTCTGTCTGCTGGATCACCTGGAAACTTTAAACAAAAATATATATATATATGTAAAGTAACAATGTGTTGGTCACAGACTTTTTTACATGCAAATGTCATGTGACATTTTATCCTTAAAGAAAGTGCTGGATATCAAAGCCCTTACTGTATCTTATCAGTTGGATTGTGTATTATTGTATAGTTGTGGTCCTTTTTATTTTAGAATCGTTTTTCATGAGACAGTCAATTTAAATATTTGTCCTATGCCATATTCACATTCATTTGTAACACACACGTAAGGGTAAAAGATAAACATCTTCAACACATGTAATGCAATGAATAAGCTTCATTGTCACAGAAGCACACATAACGTCATATCTAATATTTAAACAAATCATTTCCTGGTCCCTAAAGCATTGACTGAGCTATTTTTCATCCTCAAATGCAGGCATTAAGTTACATGTTCACGTTATGCTGCCACAATAAGTCGGTTTCTCCAGTGTAATGATAATAAAATGCTAAGTAAGTATTGGTAATAATATTAATAAAAACAACAACGTTTGGGTTCGTTTAATATGATGAACCTTAACCAGTAAGCTTCAATAATCAACTCCAGCTCAACAAACCATATTGCACTATCTACGATAACGTTATTTCTGGAACCAACTGGAAATGTGAGATTCATATGTTTCAGATACACAGATCTTATAGTGAGGTTAATCTCACACAGTACTCTGCTCTTCAACACTAATGTGACGCTAGCTGTCTGCATCGTCGAGCATAGCTATTTTAAATTAACAATAACAATGCATACAGTTACCTAACTAGCAAACTAACTAATGTACAAGCATGACCTTATTTTACCAACCTCACCGAGAAGCCTTATGTTTTACAGTATAATCCTTCTTAATGATTTACACTTCTCCATTGTGTTTTAACTTGTATGCTACGGATAGCATCGTTAGCACAGATGTAGCTTCGTCTCGCTTGTTAGCTGAATAAAAAGACAAGTAAGAAATAAAGTGCTTGAATTGTACTTACCGAATAAACTGCATTCATGGACGGTCTGTTTGAACCGCAGAGCCATACGATAAGTGCGATATTTCAATGAAGAATACTCCACCAGGCATCAACACAACAACCACTTCGGAGTAGCAGCCTGGAGCTAATGAAGCTAACGGGGCTAGCAAAGAGACCACTGACTTCCGTTACATTAGAATGACTTCCGTTACAGCAAGAATCCCCTCACACACACATAGGTGAAGCACATGCACATTCCCTACTGAGAACCTTTCAGTAAAATGTTTTTCAGGAGTGTGTGTGTGAGGTTAATTTTCAGTATTGTGTGTGTGAGGTGTTCAGTAGTGAATGTGAGAGGATTTCAGTAGTGTGTGTGTGAGGCTTAATTTTCAGTAGTGTGTGTGTGAGGTGTTCAGTAGTGCATGTGAGAGGATTTCAGTAGTGTGTGTGCAAGGCCAGATGTTTTCAGTAGTGTGTGTGAGGTGTTCAGTAGTGAATGTGAGAGGATTTCAGTAGTGTGTGTGCAAGGCCAGATGTGTTCAGTAGTGTGTGTGTGAGGTGTTCAGTAGTGAATGTGAGAGGATTTCAGTCGTGTGTGTGTGAGGCTTAATTTTCAGTAGTGTGTGTGTGAGGTGTTCAGTAGTGCATGTGAGAGGATTTCAGTAGTGTGTGTGCAAGGCCAGATGTTTTCAGTAGTGTGTGTGTGAGGTGTTCAGTAGTGAATGTGAGAGGATTTCAGTAGTGTGTGTGCAAGGCCAGATGTTTTCAGTAGTGTGTGTGCGAGGTGAGTTTGAATTTTGGCCTACACGGCCCCTCATAATTTGCTGATTGCTGCACCGATAGACTAGGAGTGGAGAGGATGGGATGGTCCCCTGCAGTCCTGACCTCAACCCCATCGAACCCCATGTTGGGATCAACTGGGCTGCTGTCAGAGTGACCAGCTGGTTGAAGAATGAGATGCCATCCCACAGCAGAGTGAGGGCAGGCTGTGACAGCATGAGGAAGAGAGGCTGCTGTGGCTGTGTTTGGTTCTTCCACATGCTACTGAGGCTGCTTGTTAAATGAATACATTGTTGCCAGTAAGTCTTGTTTCATCAGACTGTAATCATCCAATCCACCAAACGAAACCGAACACGAGTCAACAGCAGAGGGGATCTGTCACACTGTTCACGGGCGCACCCCCCATACTCAGCTCTGCTGCTCATCCCACACATGCTTGTTCCTCACACATGTGGCACCATTTGAAAGGTAAATAAAGAGGCTTTCCAACGGTATAACATTTATTACTAAGAAGCATTATTACAACAAATACACAAGCTACCAAACACAGATTTCCTTACTTTTTGTGTTATGTTTATTATTCTGAAATGGACCAATCTGCACAATGACTACTTTACTTTATTTTGATGATAATACTTTTCCACTTTTAATTGACTAACATTTTGAATGCAGGACTTTTACTTGTAACAGAGTATTCCTACACTCTGTTACTTCTACTTGTATTCAAGTACAAGATCTGAGTACTTCTCCCACCTCTTCACCATTTCAGTCCAATGCTGCTTCCTCTGCGCTCTGAATGCCCCGACACTAACTGCATTCATATTGTTTTGTGCAAAGTAGGATATGCAAACACATTAGGAAAAAGGTTGGTTGCACATAATGAGCAGCATACAGAAAAAGAGGCAGGATGAGAAAGAAAGAGTTTAAGCACCGTGAGGCAGATGCCACAGTGAACATCTGGCAGAGAAGTCTTTGGCGAGCTGAAGCTGACATGTTTGACAGGCCTTCCGGCCCCTGCACAAATCTGATTGGATTCCAGGATAAATAAGGTCAGCAGGGATCGGATGGGGGGTGGCAGAGTGCAGCTGTGACACACACACACACACACACACACACACACACACACACACACACACACACACACACACACACACACACACACACACACACACACACACACACACACACACACACACACACACACACACACACACACAGATGTGCATCCAGCCTGCGTGCATAGCAATGTGTTCTGCCTTGTCTCCCTCCACAGCATCCTTATCGTTGCACTTCACCAGCGCACCTGCATTCATCCACACGTTGGCACAGCGTTGTGAGATATTTGGAAGCTGTTGTTGTTTTGTTGTCATGTGAACTGATGAGTTTGAGCTGAGGTCAGGCCAACGGTTGACGCTCTTGTTTGTTCCCGTCTTTGGCTTCACGTGGTGCGCTGTCAGAGCAATCCTCCTGCAGGCTGCTGCCATGTGTTTGCACTGGTTCTTTCTCATTACATTGATCAAGCCTCGTTTATACTCAGCCTGCTGAGAAGAGAAATACACAACAACATCATCTCAAGGAGAAACTCTATGTGACAGGCTGAGAGAGGAAAGGCCACTGAAATGGAGAGAGACATGAACTGCGGGGTGTGCATGACACCACGACCCTCTCCAGCCTTCACAATGATCACTGACGTCTTTCTGACAGTTCCATCACAAGAGAACACAATACCTTCACACAGACAGAACATGCTGTTGATGTTATCTCACTTGAGGATAATGTGCACCATTTAGCTGCTAATGCTCCACTTGTGGTTTCTATAAAGTGTGAAATAAAACAGGTACTATTTAGTTTGTTGGCTCTAAATCATGTATTTTATTCAACATAGTTTTGGGACATAATGAAACATGAAACACATTTGATATGATATATAATGTTGTTAATTTCACTAAATAATACCGTGCCCATTACCTTGCACAGCTGCTTGATCTTACGATAGCATGACATGATGCGTTTATTACTTTTAAATAAGTAGGCTAAATTATTTTATTATAACTATTCTGAAGTTTTAAATATTTGAAAACATACTGTTTTGGAATCAGGGTTGGAGGGTTGCTCTCAATCCAAGATCCAAGGCGTACCGTCATCTGCAATGCAGACATGTCAATGACCATCTCAGATCACAGGCTCCTCCAACAGTGCACACATATACCGTGGCGGAAATAAGTATTTGATGCCTTGCCGATTTTGTAGTAAAATAAATAAAAAATAGTGCAAGACAAGTAAATGTAATATGATGTATAGATAAATAATTAGCAAGATGCTAATAGATGAATGTTTACAGAGTTCAGGTGTTTAACAGTCTTCTGGCCAGTGGGATGAAGCTGTCCCTGAGTCTGGTGGTTTTAGTCCTGATGCTGCGGTACCGCCTGCCAGACGGCAGCAGACAGAACAGTTTGTGGCTGGGGTGATGGGGGTCTTTGATCATCCTGAGGGCTTTCTTTCTGAGCCGCTGGGAGTAGAGGTCCTCCATGGATGGCAGCTCCGTCCTGGTGATGTGCTGTGCAGCTTTCACCACCCTCTGTAAAGCCTTACGGTTGAGGTGCAGCTGCCGTACCAGGCCGTGATATAGCCAGTCAGGATCTCTCTATGGAGCACCTGTAGAAGGTCATGATGCTCTCTATGGAGCACCTGTAGAAGGTCATGATGCTCTCTATGGAGCACCTGTAGAAGGTCAGGATGCTCTCTATGGAGCACCTGTAGAAGATCAGGATCCTCTCTCTGGAGCACCTGGAGAAGGTCAGGATCTCTCTATGGAGCACCTGTAGAAGGTCAGGATGCTCTCTATGGAGCACCTGTAGAAGGTCAGGATCCTCTCTATGGAGCACCTGTAGAAGGTCAGGATGCTCTCTATGGAGCACCTGTAGAAGGTCAGGATCCTCTCTATGGAGCACCTGTAGAAGGTCAGGATGCTATCTATGGAGCACCTGTAGAAGGTCAGGACCCTCTCTATGGTGCACCTGTAGAAGGTCAGGATGCTCTCTATGGAGCACCTGTAGAAGGTCAGGACCCTCTCTATGGTGCACCTGTAGAAGGTCAGGATCCTCTCTATGGAGCACCTGTAGAAGGTCAGGACCCTCTCTATGGAGCACCTGTAGAAGGTCAGGATGCTCTCTATGGAGCACCTGTAGAAGGTCAGGATGCTCTCTATGGAGCACCTGTAGAAGGTCAGTATCCTCTCTATGGAGCACCTGTAGAAGGTCAAGATGCTCTCTATGGAGCACCTGTAGAAGGTCAGGATGCTCTCTATGGTGCACCTGTAGAAGGTCAGGATGCTCTCTATGGAGCACCTGTAGAAGGTCAGGATGCTCTCTATGGAGCACCTGTAGAAGGTCAGTATCCTCTCTATGGAGCACCTGTAGAAGGTCAAGATGCTCTCTATGGAGCACCTGTAGAAGGTCCGGATCCTCTCTATGGAGCACCTGTAGAAGGTCAGGATGCTCTATATGGAGCACCTGTAGAAGGTCAGGATGCTCTCTATGGAGCACCTGTAGAAGGTCAGGATGCTCTCTATGGAGCACCTGTAGAAGGTCAGGATCCTCTCTATGGAGCACCTGTAGAAGGTCAGGATGCTCTCTATGGAGCACCTGTAGAAGGTCAGGATGCTCTCTATGGAGCACCTGTAGAAGGTCAGGATGCTCTCTATGGAGCACCTGTAGAAGGTCAGGATGCTCTCTATGGAGCACCTGTAGAAGGTCAGGATGCTCTCTATGGAGCACCTGTAGAAGGTCAGGATGCTCTCTATGGAGCACCTGTAGAAGGTTAGGGAATGCTCCAGTATTGGGACAACATTAACATGATATCACTCCGGTCATTGTACGTACTTCGTCTCACTGGAATATTAACGGTCAGATTGAATACAACATCGACCCAATTTATCCGGTCAATGACGGCAGATTTTAGAAAGTGACAAAACACTGTTTTCACACATTTAAAAACACTTAAACAATGTTTACCCAGGATTCAGGCACCTTCCCTGGCTTGTAAAATGTGGTGATGCGCTCTGGAGGGATCATACTATTTAAAACTATAGGTTACTTACGTAACCCCAGGTGTCAAAGTAACATGAAGTGAGATGTCTCACTATGGGATGCGCCTCATCGCGGAGCAAACAGAAGCATCAATCTCATTACGCCAATCCTGATTGGCTGGTGATCTTGACGTCAGCGTCAGCGTATTGCCAGACGAGCTTATCTCGAAAATCACCAAACCGACCGGAACTTTAACAGGTAGGGCTCCGACTCAACCAGGTGCCCAGCACTGCTTGAGTCAAAACTGGGAGTAGAACTTCCAGACTGTTAAAAGGCGGACAAAAGTGAGCTGCGAGGACCAGCTCGCCGCTTGCACCAATGTCTTGGATGGGAGACATCCTGGACAGAGCCCATGATGCAGCCAGACCCTGAGTCAAGAGAACTCGCGAACCCGAGGGTGCCTGCGAGCTCTGACTCGTACGGGCCCCACAGCAATTGCTTCCACAAAACAGTGGGAGAGCCGTTGCTTAGTAACAGGCTTGCCCTTGTAAGGGATAGCCCAGGACACAGGGGGCTTGGTCATTATGACAAAGCACCTCCGATTATGGTACCACTCACGGGCCAGGCCCATAGAGCCAAGCGCTCTGGGTGTGGGTGACAGATCGCCCCCCCCGCTTGGGACAGTATGTCCCTGAGTAGTGGGAGCTGCCATGGCTGCCCGCACAGCAGCTGATATATCTCCACTAGCCAGTACATAGCTGGCCAGTGTGGAGCTATCAGAATAAGTGTGTGGCGTTGCTCTCTCACTCTGGCCAGAGTTGGAGGTATCAGAGCCAGGGGTAGAAAAGCGTACAGAAGGCCCGGGGGCCAATCGTGCGCGAGTGCATCCATGCCTAACGGTGCATTCAGATCCCGCATCGAAAAGAACAGCTGACACTGAGCATTGTCTTTCGATGCGAACAGATCCACTGCGGCTCTGCTGTAATGCACCCACAGCTGGCTCACAATCATTGGATGTAGAGTCCAGTCTGCATAAAGTGGTGCACCTCTAGACAGCAGATCCGCCCCGAGGTTCATCACTCCCGGTACGTGCGTCGCTCTCAGAGAGAGGAGACGTCTACCGCTCCATAGGATAAGTTTGCGCGCCAGTGTGTGTAACTGGAGAGAACACAAACCCCCTTGGCGGTTAATATACGATATTGTGGTCGTATTGTCTGTCTTCGCGAGGACGTGATGTCCCCTGAGGAAAGGCAGAAATCGTCTTAGGGTGAGAAACACCCGCTCCGCTTGGTAGGCGGTTAGCAGCGAGGACACATTCAGGACCCTGGCGGACAACGCTGCAGCTTTGTAGGACTTTTCAGTCATTGCTGACTGAAAACGGTCCGACTTTGCTGGCAGGGTGGGGTTCCTGCTTGGTGACGGGCCCACCTTTGGTAGAAGGTGAGCCGCTACCAGCGGTTCCATGGGCGGCATGCGGAGCAGGCCGAGCTTCTCCATTCCGTCACAGTCTATGGAGGAGGCACCCTGGATTGGGACCTTGTTGCTGAAGGGCCGGTCTCTCCACGCGACCGACACCTCATCCAACATCACCGGGAAGACTGGAAGGAGTTGTCTCTTTTTCCCTGCTGCTTGGGGAAGATGTTTTCCCTCGTAGCGGGACATGGAGGTCTCCATGGCCATTTCGGGCCACGGGACGTTGAGTCTGGCCGCAGCGCGTTTACACACGGCCTGCCGGTCCATGCTCAGACCGGGCGAAGCTGGTGTGCTATCGCCCAGGAGAGCAGCACTCGCCTCAGGCTTTGCAGCCTGAGCCGGTGACATGAAGGTGTCCTCTTCCTGTTCATCCGACTCAGACAGGAGGAATGCCAAGGCGTCCTCTTCTTCGTCCTCCTCGTAGTCCAGCCCGAGGACATCCTCCGCGGGTGAGACCATGGTGAGGTCTAACCGGGAGCCCCAGCTTGGTGGAGCTGCCGTCACCGGGTCCCGGCCTGCCAGGGCGCGGGATTCCGGTTCTATAGCCATCGCAGATAGTGAGCCCCAGACCGACGCGGAGAGGGGTTCACTCTCTGTGGTGGACGTCCCCATGTCTTGACTGCCGGCTGGCGGGTCCGTGGACATGGGGGGGTCCTGTTCCGACAGGCTAGCTTGTCGTGCTAACCGTCGGTGGAGGCTCTTAGCGGTGAAGCGGACACAATGTCCGCATGAGCCGGGGTTGTCGATAGCGCCTCAGGCGTGTTCCAGCCCGAGACAAGACGAACAGACCTGGTGTGTGTCTGTGCCCGAGATCTTCAACCCGCAGCCGCAGAGTCGAGCCACCGAGTCCCTGACTCCTCTGGTGTGAGGGAGAGGGGCGTCCATCTTGTTCGCCTCGTGGCGTGGAGAGGGCCCGCTCTCGACAGGTGGGAAGGGGGAAAAAGATATTACCACCTTGTCCTTAATCCGGAGAAAAGGACGGTGTGGGCTTTTATTCCCGGAGAATACTGACTGGTGTGGCAGTATGCTCCTTTAATCCTGTCTTCCTCCGTGGAGAAGAGAAAAGAAAAAACTTCCTCGCTACCGTGGTGTCGGTAGAGAGGGAGCGAGCTAGCAACAGGTGTGCTGCTAGCTTGAAAAATCGGACCTACCTTACTTTTTCGGGTAAGAGAAAGGGCGAGGTCGATTTTAAATACTAATAGCGTTTTGTACTACCGTCTTCCTGCAAAGCAGAAGGAGTAGCCGGCGAGCGCCCGTCGACCGAAATGGGTATTTGGGTTCAGTCTGTGGACAGTGAAGCTTGCCCGGCTACTGTAGAGATGTGCTCTGAAGCGAGAAGAGGTGTTTGAATGACGCATGCGTCGTGGCGCAAGCTACTTATAGGGGGTGATTTCCTTGACGCTGACGTCAAGATCACCAGCCAATCAGGATTGGCGTAATGAGATTGATGCTTCTGTTTGCTCCGCGATGAGGCGCATCCCATAGTGAGACATCGAACGGAGTGTTATGAATGAGAACATGTATACCCAGGATTCAATCACTTTTCCTAGCTTGCAAAGTGCTGTGAAGCAGCCTGTTCTCTGGGTGCAGTCTGGATGCATTGCCATGCGCTGCTAGGAGATCTCTGGGTGTGCTCTGGGGCTCTCACAGGCAGCTTCTCTCTGGCTGCTCTCTCCCTGTATTCACAGCACTTTTACCCAGCTTTCACACACTTATTCCTGGGTAAGAAAGCCATGTGCCATCACCCTGGATCTCTGCCTAGGTGCCTTTGAGTGTGAGACCCTGCTTACAGTCCGTCGTTTGGGGCTCTGTGAGGGGCTACAAATGGGTGCTTTTCCCGGTGTATTTCATGGAAGTCTGACATAGCCTGTTTGCACATGTCAGGGAGACACATGTGACAGTAGCAACATCAATAAATATGTAAGAATTTTTGAAAAAATAGCAAAGATACAGGACCCTGTTTGCCCTTGTAGCATTTAGCAGATCTGGAGGGTGGAAAAGGGATCCTCAGGAGTAGGGTTGGGAACCGAAACTCGGTTCCAGATGAGAACCGATAAGTAAAATGCCGGGTACCGGGTACCCATACAAAATACACAATTTCGGTTCTGCTTAACGGTTCCTAAACGTGGTAGACCCTGTATTCCACCGGGTCCGTCTGCGCCGCGGTGACCCGGTGGAATACATAGCGGACTGGCCATCTGTGTGTTCTGGAGAATCACAGAACGGCCGGTTGTCAGCGGGCCGTTGACGGCCGGCACCGCCCTTAATTTTTTTAAACGCCATTATGTAAGTTGCGCTGACAGGCGACAGAGGTCCACAGTTGCCCCGCAGCGAGGCTCCCCCCGCCCTCCCGTAGACAGTTCACGAACTCAGTCACTTCATAACACCAAA
The DNA here is from genome assembly GCF_902827115.2 of Pseudochaenichthys georgianus. Taxonomy (NCBI): domain Eukaryota; kingdom Metazoa; phylum Chordata; class Actinopteri; order Perciformes; family Channichthyidae; genus Pseudochaenichthys; species Pseudochaenichthys georgianus. Next base: position 485,734 of record NC_047505.1, on the reverse strand, counting down.
GATGGATTGCGGTAAACGCTCTGAACTGAGGCTCCACTACACTAAAAAAGATAAAGACAAGGCACAGTGTGATGCCTGTTAATAGCTTGCCACAGGCACAGCTCAGTTAAAATAAAGCAAAACTATTTTGCAATACATTTGTATTGCATGTATATTTTTTATTTGTAAAAATGTCAGTTAAAGCTTAACAGAATAAAGATATTTTTATTATCTAAACGTTTGACCTCATTCTTTTACAATTTTGGAATCGAAACAGGGAATCGATAAGAACCGGAATCGATAAGCAGAACCGGAATCGGAATCGATACATTTCAAACGATACCCATCCCTACTCAGTAGTATAGTTGACCGTGTGGTTGCCTCATTTTTTTGCTTTTATATAAATATCTGACGGTGTTGACAAAAACTTTGGACACATTTTGAGCAACCACAAAATAAAAGTAAATATAAGTGAAAGTTCACTGCTTTTCATTTGAAATACATTTTGTATTTGGCATTTTAAATGAGTTTTTCACGATTTGTTATCATATTGAAATGAAAATCCCTTGTCTGAGGACAAAGTCTCAAGAATCAGTGGTACATTTGTGTTTGTGGCGCACAGACTCGTCTACAGAAAGCTTACCTGGTATTTCTAAATTACACCTGCACATTTATTAAAGACCAATCGTCCACAACAAAATCTTTGTTGGCACCTGTCTATAGAGCCTTATACAGCAGTGTAACAAACTACCAGTGTGGGCAGCGATGAGCTGAGGGCAGTGGAGGGAATTGAACCGCCTACTCTCCGCTCCAGCTGCTGCAGTGGCTCGGCAGATGTTCATAAAGCCCTACATCCTAATCTCCTTCCTGCCTTAATCTAAAAAAACACAAAAGCTATTTTATAGCCACCTGAAACCATAATAAAGAGCACAGTCCTTAATCTGAGTGATGGATCTGTAGAGGAAAAATCATCAGCTTCATTAGTCAACTCTGATCCCTGACTTGTTTCAGGCTGTGTGCTGTGACTGTATCAAATCTAACAGAACAAAGGACCAGTGCCCAGGCTGATGTCTACCTATCAAAGTAACAAACCGATTGTCTGCACTGTTTGGTGATGAATGATGATGTTAACAAAACTCCAAAGCACTGTTTGACTACATTCCATTAATGACAATGAGGTATTAATAACTGACTAAATTGTGAGAAAATCAATGTTAGAGGAGACGATGGGTGTCTTACTGTCCATTCGTCCTTTAAACCTCCACATGATAGAGTGCCTTTCACAGGCCTTTTCGTCACTTTTAATCCTCTATCTGGAAAAGCGTATTATCAATGGTTTATAAGAGGATTCTCAGAAAATGTCCATCATCCTCTCTATTCAGAGCGCTGAGCTCTGCGGCTGCTGGTACGGAACCAGAGAAGAGGTTTCAGATCGCTGCTCCGAGGGAAGACACTGCTCTGAGGCCCGCAGCTGATCTGTCAGATAAACTCACTGGACTGTAGCACAGTAGGAAGGATGGGTCCAGACCACCTCCATTCATGCTCCGTTGCTGCAGGTCTCCCTTGAAAAAGAGATCAATGATCTTAATGGGATTTTACCTGGATAAATAAAGGTTTTGAATTGAATTGAATTTATTCATACTCCAGGATCACAAAGGCAAACTAAAGTAGCATGAGAGTAATCAGAGAAACTGTAAAAATTGAGATACAAAATTAAGCACTTTTTTTGTAATTGGACTGTGCAATAAGTACTTATGTGGAAAAACATAAATTTTTCTAATGTCTGTAACTTTTTTCTTTTTCTTTTTATTGCTGCTACTAATTTGTAGCCATGGTTGTGTATATATATCTGGGTGTACAACAGATATGTTAAATTTCAAAACGTGAAGCATGTCAAGGAAGTTGAGTATCTGAAGCGTAATTTTTGTGTAGTTTCGGGTTAATAATATGGCCCTTTTGGCAGTTTAACTAAAGGTGTGCGGCTGCTACCGTGAGGAAATATCAGCCTGAAATTACAATGGGCTTTAATGGAGGCATGTTGAAAGTTTTTGTCACTTCATGCCCTCAAGAGGCATTTTGTTTAATTATTTGTTGCTTAATTATTTGTCATTTTTCAAGCTACGAGATGTTTCCCTACGTTTTTCATGACAAATTATGTCTCAGGAATGTAGGGTTTGGGAATTATGGCAGTTTTAAAAAAATATATGAAGGCAAATTTCAAGATTTCCTACCCTCTAGCTGTGACATCACGCACTCTGAAGAAAACCTCTAAAACAAGGTCTGAACAATGTTTAATAACTCTAAAAGTAAGAATCAGATTTAAAAGTTGTTTTACACGATTAATGTCAGAAAGATTTGTAACATTTTAAAGTTGGAATGAGGTTTCTGAGTGAAAGTATGAATGAACAGTTAGCAGTTGAAGTCGCATGAAGATTTGTTGAAGTCTGAAGAATTTCTCCATTGACTTCAATGTTAAAAATGTGATGTATTATGGGATGTATCTCTGGAATTATGAGAGTTATGAATGAGAAAAGCCATCGATTCCCGACCGAGCTGAACGTTTTAATGTTTGAACGGAGTTTCTGCGATGTTCACTGCGGAAGAAGCGCGGCAAAATAAGTCGGCGGAATAATAATAAACTTTTCGTGCGTAGAATAACATATAGTTGGAATGCTGTATTAGCATTCCCACTAAACTAGAGAATGCAATTCCTGAAGAAATTGCTAGTGGGAATGCTTTATGCTGAAAATCTGACGCGAAACTGCTATGCCGAAATGTAATGTGTAAGAAGAAAGTGAAGAATTTAGATTGAAATTAAATGTGTAAGAAGAAAGTGAAGAATTTAGATTGAAATGATACATGAACACTGGGGGCTTGAATGTGTGATGAGAGAAGAAAATAAAGTAAAAAGGCTTGGAAAAGCAGCAGAATATTTGAACTAACTTGATGGCCAATGATCTGTCGCCATGGCAACGGCATTTGATGACACCCCATAATACGCTTTGATGCGTTGATGGCTGCATCATTACCAAACCTGTGAAGTTTCGGGGCGTTTGGAGCAGTTTCACTGAAGTTATGAGAAGGCAGTGTTTCATGGCGAACATTGTGTTGCCATGGCAACAGCATTTGAAGAAATATCAAAACTGTCCCGTAGATGTCTTCACGGCTGGACTGTTAGCACACGTGAAGTTTGAGCACTTTTTGAACATTTTCATAGGAGTTATAGCGACATCATGTTTTATGGCGAGGAATGCGTTTCCATGGAAATGGCATGTGGTGAGATCTCAGATTTGGCGTAGAGCTGTTGAGGCATGGACCGGTGATATACAAGTGAAGATTGGGGGACGATTGGACCGTGTTGATTGGACTTACAGCCACATCGTGTTTCAATAGTGAGTGGTCTGTCGCCATGGCAACGACATTTGATGACGCCCCATACTACGCTTACCAAACCTGTGAAGTTCTGGGTTGTTTGGATTTGTATTTTCACTGAAGTTATGAGAAAACCGTGTTTCAAGGCGAGCATTGTGTTGCCATGGCAACAGCATTTGAAGAAATCTCAAAACTGTCCCGTAGATGTCTTCATGGCTGGACTGTTAGCACACTACTATCTGAAGTCTGCTGCTCTGAGCATGTCAGTTGGAGTGATGACATCATCGTGTTCCATGACACAGGTGTTTATATTTGAGCTAACGAGGTGTCCAGAGATCAAAGGTTTCCATTGTTCTGAATGAGAGATAAACCTCTTACATGTGAACGTTTTGTGGAAGAACCGTAACAGATATCTGTGAAATTTCAAAATGTGAAGCATGTCAAGGAAGTTGAGTATCTGAAGTGTAATTTTTGTGTAGTTTCGGGTTAATAATGTGGCCTTTTTGGCAGTTTAATTAAAGGTGTGCGGCTGCTGCCGTGGGGAAATATCTGCCTGAAATTACAATGGGCTTTAATCATAGACTGTATATATAAATGGACGTAGTGTCCGTGACGTCACCCATAGGATTCTGCAGAGTTGCTGTGAAGCCCTTAGTAGGCGGAGTCGGCCACTAACGGCTTGACAGCAACGTCAGAGTCTAATCCCGCCTGCTCCAAATAAGGGCAAAGAGGCGGAGCCGAGGCGGGACCTGCTGCCTCCGAACTGGAAGTAAACAGAGCTAGCTCAGGCTAAGAAGCTAAGCGAACATGAAATACATGCATACCAAGTTACTGCTAACAATGTAGTTCCCCTATATAAACGTTATATTCATCTGCAAGAGAATTAGCTATATTTTGTTATTCTTAATGCTTGTCATTCACACGTTAAGAAAATAAGTACCGATACATACACTGTAAAAAAAAAACTCGTAATAAAACGGTCAATGTACAAAAACCCTTAAATAAAAGTAAAATACTTTAACTGAAATAAAGTGAAAAAGCCATTAATTTACGGAAATTGTCCTTAATGATTTTACAGGAAAATACTGTAATTTTACAGATTTATCTTCTCTTTTTACAGTCAATAACCTTTAATAAAAGTACAGCACTAATACTTTAACGTGCAAATACTCTAATATTACAGATTTATTTTCTCTTTTTACAGTCAATAACCTTTAATAAAAGTATGGCACTAATACTTTAACGTGCAAATACTCTAATTTTACGGATTTATATCCTCTTTTTACAGTCAATAACCTTTAATAAAAGTACAGCACTAATACTTTAACGTGCAAATACTCTAATTTTACAGATTTATCTCCTCTTTTTACAATCAATAACCTTTAATAAAAGTACAGCACTAATACTTTTACGGGTAAAAAAATCGTAAAAAAACGGTCAAATGACTGGCAGCAGCGGCTGCCAAACAAAAACCATAAAATTAAAGTAAAAATGCAATTAATATACAGAAATTGTCCTTAAAGATGTTAGTGGAAACTTTCCTCTCTTTTCAAAATCCATTGTCTTAAAATGTTACATTCAAATACCTTAAACAAAGTTCTGATGAGAAAAACTGTTTTTTACATTTTTTTTATTAGATTTGTATGATCAAACTCTAAAATAAATACAGAACCTAAAGTTCTACAGCTAGAATACTGTTATTTTACAGCTTTTTTCTAACATTTTCCAATCAAAGACGTTCAATAAAATTAAATCACAAAATGTTCAGTAGGAAACAATTACTCTGAAAACTTAAAATATAAAAATATTTGTAGAAATATAGTACAAATAATGAATACAGCATTTAATATTTAAACATACTTATAAACAGTAGAAACAAAAAGTAAGTTTAATTTTTTAAGAGTACTTTGAAACACTGAAAATAACCGAAATTGCAAAATGGCGACATATGTTCACATTGTCCATGTGAAGGAGCAGTGTGCAGGAGTTAGTACGTCTAGCATTGGGGATGTAGGTTCCAACCAATGGATAGCTTGTTCACTCACCCTCCTATCCCAAGTTTGTAGGAGAATGTATATTGGCTGCAAAAAACTTGAGGCCCAATCCTGTTTCCTCTGTCCTTACTGCGCTGCTGTAGACGTGGCAGTGCAACCTAGAGGACAAACAGATCAGAATCAGTAACGGGTTTATTGCCAGGTTGATTCACACGTACGAGGAATTTCACTGGGTGTCGTGGTGAATACAAATAAAAAATAAAAAAAGTACACAGCCAACTATATTAAAAACACTGTAATAAAAATATAGTAAGATAGCAATAAAATAAAGCAGTAATTTACATCGAAATAGAATGAAATAAATTATAGAATATAAAATATGTGCAGTAAGCAATATTTAAACATTGCATTATTTACCATCCTGTGATCTCCATTATGTAATGCATAGAGTCTGCGTTGTGGCTGAGGTAAAGTGTGGGTGGGGGCGGGCCTTGTTGAGTTGGCGAGAAGTTTTGGTCCTGATGGAGAGAGGTTCTGGTCCTGATGGAGAGGTTCTGGTCCTGATGGAGAGAGGTTCTGGTCCTGATGGAGAGAGGTGTTGGTCCTGATGGAAAGAGGTTTTGGTCCTGATGGAGAGAGGTTCTGGTCCTGATGGAGAGAGGTTCTGGTCCTGATGGAGCGCAGCCTCCTGCTAGAGGGGAGGGGGGTGAACAGTTTGTGTCCAGGGTGGGAGGGGTCGGCCACTATCTTCCCGTCTCAGGGTTCTGGAGGCGTGCAGGTCGTGGAGGGATGGCAGACTGCAGCCGATCACCTTCTCTGCAGAGCGGATGACACGCTGCAGCCTGCCTTTATCCTTGGCTGTGGCTGCAGCGTACCAGATGGTGATGGAGGAGGAGAGGATGGACTCGATGATGGAGGTGTAGAAGTTCACCATCATCGTCTTTGGCAGGTTGAATTTCTTCAGCTGCCTCAGGAAGAACATCCTCGGCTGTGCTTTTTTGATGAGGGAGCTAATGTTCTGCTCCCATTTGAGGTCCTGGGCGATGATGATGCCCAGGAAGCGGAAAGACTCCACAGCGGTTACTGGGGAGTCACACAGAGTGGTATACAGGTGGTTTTCCCCACACCAGGTCACCAGATGGTCCATGTCCCACCTGTAGGCAGATTCGTCCCCACCAGAGATGAGTCCGATGAGGGTGGTGTCGTCTGAACTTCAGGAGCTTGACAGACTGGTGACTGGAGGTGCAGCTGTTGGTGTACAGGGAGAAGAGCAGAGGGGAAAGAACGCAGCCTTGAGGGGAACCGGTGCTGATGGTCCGGGGGTCAGAGACGTGTTTCCCCAGCCTCACGTGCTGCTTCCTGTCACACAGGAAGTCTGTGATCCACCTGCAGGTGGAGTCGGGCATGTGCAGCTGGGAGAGCTTGTCCTGCAGCAGAGCCGGGATGATGGTGTTGAAGGCGGAGCTGAAGTCCACAAACAGGATCCTGGCGTAGTTTCCTGCTGTGTCCAGGTGCTGGAGGAGGAAGTGATAACTATTAGTAAACCATAATGATGGATGTTATTATCAGCAGCTGCCAATAGATCCCCTAAATCTTGTATGATGGACCTTTTGAAGCGCACACACACACACCAGTAGGGATGGGTATCGTTAGGATTTTATCGATACCGGTACTGCTTATCGGTATTTTTCGATAATCTTATCGATACTTTTCAATAATTTGGTGCTAAAAATTATAGACATGAATACAAGATGTGAAGATTAAACAGTCATTGTAATGTTCTTGCAGAAATAACTGTATAACTTATACATTAGCTTATTTTCCTTAAAATGGTACATATCATTCACTCTATATTTTCATCTTCAGTTGATGAAATCTTCATTATGTCCCTGTACAATAAGATTTGAGCATTTTGTAATCCAGTGAGGAAATTCAAGACCAGTAAATATTGATTGATTAAACAACACTAAATAAAATTGTAGTGTTTTCTTCAAACTCAGACTCTCTGCTGCAGCTGTACCTCAAAGACAAAACAATTGTCTGATGATCTTTGTTGAACAAGGTCCGATTGTCCTCTACATGTACAATGTGGGGTATTTTTAAATACTTTACTAAACCACATTCAATATTATGTTAGACACAAGTTAGTTATTACTCACATATCAACGTCTTTTCATCTGCAAGATGGAAGAATAGCTGGGTGCTGCCTGGAGAGACTGATGAGAGGGACACAGGCTGGATTCAGCAGCTTTCCAAACAAAGCCATCATATGTTCTGTTCCATAGTCTTCACTGTCCACTGGTGCTCTGTCAAAAGAGTGAACACAGCTGTCATGTTAACCCTTTGTTACACAACATACAACCAACATGCGTCAAAAGTATGGATGGGTATGTTTGAAATGTATCGATTCTGATTCCGGTACTGCTTATCGATTCCTCGTTTCGATTCCAAAATTGTAAAAGAAAGAGGTCAAACGTTTAGATAACAAAAATATCTTTATTCTTTTAAGCTTTAACTGACATTTAAAAAAAAAAAAAAAAAAGAAGTGCAATACAAATGTATTGTAGAATAACTGTGCTTTATTTTAACTGAGCTATGCCTGTGGCCAGCTATTAACAGGCAAGCGCTAATATATTTTACAATCGGGCTTTACATATTAACAGGTGGCTGCTAACGTTAGCTTACAGCTTATTGCAGTGCTGCCCCCACTGATACACTGTGCCTTGTCTTTTTCTTTTTTAGTGTAGTGGAGCCTCACTTTAGAGCGTTTACCGCGATCCATCTTTGGTGTTATGAAGTGACTGAGCTCGTGAACTGTCTACGGGAGGGTGGGGGGAGCCTCGCTGTGCGGCAACTGTGGACCTCTGTCGCCTGTCAGCGCAAGTTACATGATGGCGTTTAAAAAAATTAAGGGCGATGCCGGCCGTCAGCGAACCGTGCCGTTCTGTGATTCTCCAGAACACACAGATGGCCAGTCCGCCCTTACCCTGTATTCCACCGGGTCACCGCGGCGCAGATGGACCTGGTGGAATTAGGGATGCCAGAAACTGACCATGATCAAAATCGAAAATCGGACAGCCCTGGCGAATAATAATCGATTATTCGACCCCCCCCGCGGGAGAGAAAAAAAAAGGGCTGCTGTTAACGTCGGTCTGTACAACGGAATTGTGCCAAAACTACGCCAACCGGCTGCGGAGGGAGACTCCCCGCCCGTTCTAATTGATGAACTAAAATAGTTTATGCCAAGTGTGATAAAAATGCAAAAGAATAAAGATACTTTAATAATAATTGTTAAAAATAATTATTTTAGCAGAGATTTGGACCAAGCATGTATGATGTAGTAATACCACAACTATTTTAGTTCATACACTGTTACATTAGCTAGTCATGTTAGCTTGCTTCCTCCAGATACTCGTACGTGGGTAAAAGAACATGAACCTCAGGATGGTCTTATAGCATCCAAGTTGGCCATGCAGTTCCTGAAAGCCAGAAAGGGGGCGACACCACGATCAACGCGGGATGAAACCAGGGACTGGAACCACCAAAGGGACAACTTTCCAAAGACTGGTCAAGGTAACCGGGGGGCATATGACGGGGGACTCTCTGCTCAGTCAGGGAATAAATATTTTGTATGTTATCATTGTCAGCAGCAGGGACACAAAGCGTCAGATTGCCCCCTGAAGAAGCCAACACTGACAGGACTGTGTTATGTGCCCAGAAAGGGTGAGGAGATTGACTGTCAAGACAGGGAAGGAGGGTGTAAAGTGATCCCGGTAAAAGTTAATGGTAAAACGATAACTGCTCTCCTTGACTCTGGAAGCTCCATGTCTTTCGTTAGGAAAAGTTGTGTGTCTTGTGCTATTGACTACAACCAGCAGACAGATGTGTTATGTGTACATGGTGATTGCAAGCCAGAACCACAGGTAGAGCTTACAGTTGATGTAGAAGGCCAAAGGTGGGGGGTAATTGAAAGTGTACCTGTGGAGATGCTGTTGGGGAGGGATTTGCCTATTCTATATGACCTCCTTAGCAGTACTAAACATGTCTGTGAACCCTTGTCAGGACAGAAAATGCATGTTTCTTGTTTCGTAGTGACACGATCACAGGCAAAAGCCCAAGCAAACCCTGGTGTCCAGCCTCTGCCAGACTTATGTGGTAGTCTGTGCAGTGCTGGAACAAAAGGGCCAAGGAAAACACGTTGGCAACGGCGGTTAGAGAAACACGCTTGGTCACCTGTACCTGGTGAAATGCCTGCCAATGCTTTGTCAAATGTAAAGTGGAAAATACCAGAGAATATGACCATATTGCAACAGTCTGATCCCTTGTTAAAGTCTGTGCTAACCAAGGTGTTAAACTCAACCAATCAAACCGCTCTAGTAGGTGGTGCAGCATACTTTCTCCACAATGACCTGCTTTATGAGAGGGAAGAGCAAGACGGCAGGAGAGTTGTGCCAGGTAGCTGTAGATCCCTAGTACTACACCTTGCACACACACTTCCATGGGCAGGACATCTAGGTCACTATAAGACGTATCTCAGACTTGCCTCTAGGTTCTTTTGGCCTTCAATGTACACTGATGTGCAGAAATATTGTAAAACATGCCCAGAGTGTCAGAAAACTTGTCCTCTCCGCAAATCAAACCGAGCACCCCTCCAAACCATACCGGTGATAACAACCCTGTTCAGGCGGATTGCCATGGACATTGTGGGGCCCCTGGCAAAAAGTGACTATGCTACTCGGTTTCCTGAAACTTTTCCTCTCTATAACCACCCCAAAGTTGATCAGTGCTCTTGTCCAGCTGTTTTCTCGTGTAGGAATCCCTGAGGAAATTCTGACGGACCAGGGAACCAACTTCACATCACGCCTGATGGGTCAACTGCATAAGGAGTTGGGGATAAAAGCTATCAAGACGACTCCTTACCACCCAGAGACTGACGGACTTGTTGAAAGGTTTAACCAAACCCTCAAGAGGATGCTAAAGAAGTTTGTATCAGATACTGGAAAAGACTGGGATAAGTGGTTACCCTTTCTACTCTTTGCCTACAGGGAAGTGCCTCAAGCGTCCACCGGATTTTCCCCGTTCGAGCTACTCTACGGCTGGCCAGTCCAAGGGCCCTTGGATCTGTTGAAACGTAACTGGGAGGAAAAGGTAACAGACAAAAAGGCAGAAGGGCAGGGCCATTCTTATTGTGCATCCATGGGTAAAGATCATAGATAAACGCATGTAGTACTGAACACATAACTTGAACGTGCCAGGCGTTCATAATGCCGAGGGGAATAACTCCCAGAATAATGTTATTAGCACATTTTACAACTTGATGTCCGAATGTTTTTAACAAGGGCTATACAAACGTTCATACTGGGTAGTTTATTTAGTTTAAAAAAAATTATCCAACGATTTACAGACCACTCTTTCCCAATGTAAGTCAATAGGAAAAAGTGTTTCCGGGCCCAGCAACCAAACAGAAGTGTATTACCGCCGTTTGGCCACATCGAATATTTTCCTCCGAGTCCGGCACACTTCCTGGGGGCTTTTTACAGCAGGCCAGGGGGTTCATTTCACAACGGGGGTGCATCATTTGACACAACACCGGTACTGGAGGAGTGAAAGGCCTGAGCCAGAGGGTGTTTCTCAATGTCGAGTACGCTTGCTTGGTAGCACATGTCTTCCGAGTCACTTGCTTCAGAAGCGAGGCAAGAATACTTCCTGGCGTTCGGAAACGAAGAGTGAAACAGGCGAGCAAGTGTGCAGGTGTGCTTCATATGAGAGGCCCGCCTTACAATTTCCACCACAGATTTGGGGAAATTGGTCCGTGCGCAAAGCATTGTGGGGATTTTAAGACGCGGAGTCTACACATATGCAGCCTCGAAATTTCTCCCTACGAAGTACGCCGGGCTCGGTATAATTCCAAGTATCTTGGACATTGGAACAGTACTTTGGCGGGACTCAATGACGTACGTGCTACTTGGCCGTCGGCTTAAGTCTTTGCGGTGTGTTCCAGTGCGACTGTTGGCCAAGACGCAGGAGACGTGAGGCGACACAGCAGTCGTGTTCCGTCGGGACCATAGACTGTATATATATAAATGGACGTAGTGTCCGTGACGTCACCCATAGGATTCTGCAGAGTTGCCGTGAAGCCCTTAGTAGGCGGAGTCGGACAATCTAATCCCGCCTGCTCCAAATAAGGGCAAAGAGGCGGAGCCGAGGCGGGACCTGCTGTCTCCGAACTGGAAGTAAACAGAGCTAGCTCAGGCTAAGAAGCTAAGCTAACATGAAATACATGCATACCAAGTTACTGCTAACAGTGTAGTTACCCTATATTAGACCCTCCAGAAAAACGCGGGCTAAAATCCTTAATTATGCAGGCTAAAATCCTTGATTATGCGGGGAAGTTGCGAAATATGCGGAAAGTTGCGAAATATGCGGAAAAAATAAATATTGGGCTGTCTTATTTATTTATTCTCTCTCACACACAACCTGCCACTAACGTTAAACCCCTTTACTATTCAATTAAACACATTCAATGTTTATTTATTGTAAAAGCAATTGGGCTATTTTAATCACACTCTCGCTCTCTCTCACACACACACACACTTCTCCGCCTCATTCTGTTTTCATTTACTCGTTCGTTATCTGACCAGCTTCAATCTTGTAGGCTACTCACTTCGTTTATTGTAGCCCTCGAAAGGGTTTTGGAGGTTGATGCCTCGGTGAACGTGAGTTGTTTGGCTTTCTTGTCCGCAGCAGCAGAAAGTATTTTCGAATGTTTGAATGAATCAAAGTGGGTCGTCACCGTCGTTGTTCTCTTATGCTCCAACACAGTTGCACGGGGTGCAGAATAGTTTCCCCCCAGACATCGGGGTACTGCTTTGCCCGGTCTTTAGCAGAAATGTTCGTCGGTAAATGAGATGGATTAGATTTTTTCATCTTGGTAAAGAGAAACTCTCGTGTGAGCTCCACACGTTCACTCTATGGTGTTGTTTACCTTCTGTGATGCGCGAGCTGATGACGTCGCGCATCATCATCACTTCACGTCAAGACGAGTTAACTTTTTTTTTTCTCAACTTTGTGTGGAAAAATGCGGGGCTTATGCGGCCTTTTGATAAATATGCGGCTTTTTAAAAATATGCGCCATTTTGCTAATTATGCGGTAATTTCTGCGATCGCATAATCGCGTTTTTCTGGAGGGTCTACTATATAAACGTTACATTCATAATCAAATGAGACAATCTGCAAGAGAATTAGCTATATTTTGTTATTCTTAATGCTTGTCATTCACACGTTGAGAAAAGACAGACTCCACCGCCCGGACCTAACGGAGCCGCAGTGGGCTAGCTCCGGGACGCCGGCTGGAGCTAGCCCCCTGCTGCTCCGTTAGCTCCGGCGGCCACCATTGGGATAATTGGGTCCCCTATTAACATTTGCTCCCGTTTAGCATTATGGGCGTCATAGCCATAGACTATAAAAGTCTTACCCAAGGCTGAATCATAAACTAAAATGTATATGTATGCATAAAGGGTTACGTCCTTAGCTGGCTAATAAGTAACAAGCTAAGCTACCAAGCACACAAACACCTGCGAACGGGGTTAACATGTATAATATTATCATTTTAGACTTCTTGGAAGTTCTGTTAGTACATTCAAGTGCACAGCACAACATTTTAATTGTCTGGTATTTGTAACAATATTCCCTAAAAGGCACAATCACCACGAACATGGCTAAAGCTAAAGGGTCAAGTACAGTACTATGACTAACTAACGTTGTAGCCTCTATGGTTGTAGCCTAGCAGAGTGGACAAGTTGCTGTTAGCTGACAGTGAGGCATGTACGTGTCCATCAAAGTGACCACGCCCTAATTTATGCAAAAACGTTAAGACCTAATATAAATAAAAGGGTCGTGTTAGAAAACAATTCACTCACAGATTCATAATTATGAAGGTGGAATCTAACTATATCGATAATAATATGTATTGCATCCATGGGTAGAAACATGTTTTTTTCTGCTGTAAAGTTGGGCATTTTAACATGGGGGTCTATGGAAATTGCTCCTTTCTATGTGACTTATCCTAACCTTAACCATAACCAACACATGCCTAACCCTAACCCTTACCCTAATCCTAACCAAGTTTTCACCCTAAAATTAATGATTCCCCTCATGGGGACCTCCAATTTGTCCCCATAAGGGAAGCCAGTCCCCACACGTGACTATGTAAACAGATTTAGGTCCCCACAAGTATAGTAATGCTAGACCACACACACACACACACACACACACACACACACACACACACACACACACACACACACACACACACACACACACACACACACACACACACACACACACACACACACACACACACACACACACACACACACACACACACACACACACACACACACACACACACACTCTTTCCCAGAAACCTAACATAAGTGTAGTACCGCCGTTTGGCCACATCGAATATTTTCCTCTGAGTCCGGCGCACTTCACTTCACTTAAAATGCCCAATCACATTGAGTTATTTCAAATGTATCATTTTTCATCTGTCCATCAAATATCCCCAACTGCCATTTCATCCCCAACTGCCATTTCATCTCTGGCTGCTGTGGAGACTGGATGTGTCAGCGGAGGAGAGTCTAACACTAAGTTAATACAGGTAAGTTATACACAAACAAAACGTTTTTAACAAAGTGAGCAGATATACTGTCATAATGTGAGCAAGCTAGGGGTCTAAATAAATATGTTTTAACTTAAATAAAAAATTGTTGCCAATGTTGAACAGCTAACTATTGTTTGAATTTAGCTGCCTGGATGACAATTATTTTCCTTTAGGCCGTTCTTCTTCTTTTTTATTATATTTATTTTAACTTAATGTAGCTTACACTCTTTTCTGTGACCGTCATTCTTCAATCAGCATTATATTGATAGCATTAGCAGGCTAATCTAAATGTAATCTAGCTACTTTGGCTAGGTTTCATTGTTCGGCCAGACGTGGCGGGAAATTAAGTGCGAGTGAGAAGACTGACAGAGGCTGCGTTAATATACAGTCTCTTACAGTGAAAATAAGTAACTCAGCACGAAAGTTATTTATTAGTAGTAAGTGTACACTACAGTTGACCTGTTTCTGACTAAAAACACCAGCCACTACTCTATACTTGCAAATATTATATTGTGTAGAAGGGAGATTTCATATCTGCCTCTTGTCGCTACAGCAGTTGTGTATGTGAGATGCAGCGTCACTCACGCACTGCACGTCAGGCCTTCCCTTCCGATGATTTGATTGGTCGGAAGGGAAGGGCCAGCGAGCTTTCCTTCCAACCATTCAAATCGTTGGAAGGGAATGACTCTGAAAAGTCTTAAGAGCTGTGTTGATCATCAGATTTAGCATGCAAAGCTAGAAGTGTTTTTATTATTGTCATTTGGTGGCATCAATGTGTGCATTTGATACAGATAACGGAGCAGTTGCTTAGGGCCTCATATACAGCATAGCCCTTAAGGTCAAATCATGAGATCCCAAACCTCCACACAGAGCCCCCCCACATATCAAATCCCAATGTAACCCCTGCATATGAGTCAATATCAGTTTAAGATATGAAAATAAACTCCTCAGCCTCTGTATTAAATGGGGTGTAATTAGTTTAAGAATGTAATTAAATATAGAGTTTCTGTCAATAATTAATGTACATTTTAACAACTTATTAGTTTTGTTTTGTATTTCACATGATGATTTGGAACCTCTTGTTTTGCAGACTCTTTTTCTGAAACATTGAATGCTTTTTTTTTCTTGTTACAGGTGCATGCAGAGATTAAAAGCTGATTGCCACAGCGGGCCTCCGTGAAGCAGGTAGAATAGCTGAGTGTTCCAGCAGTGGGCTACAATGGAACATGTTACGTCAAACTTTGATTGCCGCTCATGTGGTATCACTCTGAAAACTGTTAAGAGCTATGTAGATCATCAGATTTTGCATAGACATGAAGCAAACACGTACTACCCATGTTGCTTCATAGACTGCAAACAAAAATTCATGAAGTACACTGCCTTAAAATCTCATGTATATCGTTCTCATAACAGACGTGTTTCATAGGTAGATGATTCACATAGATCATTTGTATGTGAGGATGTGAATTGTAAGAAGCAATGCACAGATTTACAAGATCTTCTTGCACACCTTAAAGTACATATGAGTAAGAATGAGTTAGTACATTGCCCATTCAATAATTGTAACAAGGCCTTCAAAGTGAAGTCGTCATTTACAGGCCATGTTTCAAGAACACACAGACATGAAAGTGATGTAAATACTAGAGTAACATACCATCTGCGTCATCTCAGATTGTGCCCAATGAAAATGAAACTAGAATGGCCCAAAGTGAAAGTCAGTCTCAGGTTAGAGAGGACACTGATTTAAAGTCTTTGTATATGAGATCTCTGTGCCTGTTTTATATGCATCTACAGGCAAAGTATCTTGTTCCATCCTCAACTATCCAAATCATTGTTGAGGAGATCAATAGTCTAAATGGCATTTGTCATCAGCACACAAAAGACAGGATTAAAGAGACACTTCGACTGAGTACTAACATGTCAGATATTGAGATCGAGTCAGTTTTTGACAGTATTCAGGATTTAGATTTGCATGCCAGGTGTAGCATGCCCCTTTCCACTGAATACACCAGAAGGCAGTATTTAAAAAAAAAAAACTTTGGCTATGTTCGCCCAGTTGATATTTACCCGGGAAAAGACGAACATAGAAGAGACTGTCATGCCCAATACGTACCTGTGTCAAACACGATAACGGCAATCCTGAAAGATCCTATTGTGTTGAAAGAATGTGTTGATTCTCAAACTCGTCCAGTTTCAGATGGCATCTTGAGTGATATTTCTGATGGTTCAGTCTTCAAGTCCAAAGAGCTGTTTTTTCAAACAGGTGACACAATCTTAAAACTGATCTTATATCAGGATGCATTTGAGGTTGTCAACCCACTTGGGTCATCCAGAAAGAAACATACGATTTTGGGAGTCTTCTTTACACTTGCTGACTTTGAGCCATTTCATCGTTCTAGCATTGAAAACATGCAATTAGTACTATTGTGCAAAGATACTTTGGTCAGGAAAAAGTGTTCTTTAAAATGTTGTCAGACCTGAGACAGCTTGAGGAACATGGACTTGTCACCACCTCTGGTCATGTTGTTCGAGCTACAGTAATATCTATTGTAGGTCACAATTTGGGCTCACACTGCATTGGTGGCTACACACAGAATTTCAGCACTTCCAAGTATTTCTGCAGGTATTGTGAGGTACATAGAGACCAGCTTGAGAATGTGAGCCAGAGCTTTCCTACCCGAACAGTGGATGGCTACAAACAAGCAGTGCAGATATTGCAGGAGAGTGATCTGAATGATGTCAAAGGCATATATTGTGATTCAATCTTCAACTCTCTGAAACATTTCCATGTATGTCAGCCAGGTCTTCCCCCATGTATAGGCCATGACTTGTTTGAGGGGGTTGTCAATTATGACTTGGCTATTTACCTGCACTACTTTATAAAAGTAAATCATTGGTTCATATACTCTCAGCTGAACAGACGAATCACACAATTTACAAGGACTCAGATTCCAGCTCATCTCCTTGTCGGGTGAATGAAAAGGCCAACACATTAGGTGGTCAAGCTGCAGAGAACTGGTGTCTCCTTAGACTTCTGCCTGTCATTATTGGTGACAAAGTTGATCCTTGTGACCCAGCATGGCAACTGTTGATCACATTGTAAGAACTTGTTGAACTAGTGTGTGCACCCAAGATCACCACCGCCCAAGTTGCATACCTTAATATTGTTGTGGCTGAATATCTTGAAACAAGAAAAGCATTGTTTCCTTCTGAACGTCTTAAACCAAAACATCACTATCTTCTCCATTATCCATCATTGATCCTGAAACTTGGCCCCCTAATACGGCTATGGACTTGATTTGAGAGTAAACACTCATATTTCAAGAGATGTGTGAGGAGGACACAAAACTTTAAGAATGTGTGCCTGTCCCTTGCAAACCAGCACCAACTCCTCCAAACAACCCTCAGCACAAATTCCTTTTTTGCACCAGTGCTGAGTTTAAAAAACTCAACTCCATATCATGCTCACCTGTATAGCGATGTGGTGCGCAATGCAGTTGAAGCATACATGGACACAGAACCTGATTATGTGTCCACTGAGGTGAATTTGAAGGGCACCCTTTACAAGAAGGGATCTTTTCTCTGCCTTGAACGTGAGTCTGATGAGTCAATCAAGTTCGGACAGATTGAGCTTGTTTTGATTAAAGATGACAAAGAAGTGTGCTTTTTGGTGACATCACACGCTTCGTGTTATTTACCAGAGTATGGACTCTATGAAGTCACAAAAGCAGCCGAGGCTATGCACTGTGTAAATGCCAAACACTGCCTGGATTTCTACCCATTGCCTCTGTATAGTCTGAATGGACAGAAAGTCATATCCCTTAAGCACAGTGTTGTTGAGTGTTGAGGTCTACATTACAAAGACAAATGTATTGCATTAACCCAGGGGACATAAAATGGTGTTGTAATGTATTTACTACACTCAGATATCCGGTGGACAATATCGCATCTCTTAAAGTCATGGAGGAATGGACAAGTGGCCTAACCTCGTCCTTCAGTTCTGTATTCAGCCAAGAGGATGTCGTACAACTACTGGGGGTGTTCGAACACCTTGGAGTCGGTTCAACTGAGGACTTTAAGTATGTGGAAGCAGATGACCTTGCAAAGTTCCTGAAGCCAATCGAAGTGAGAAAAGTTATGGCTTGCATCAAAAGTAAGTAAAAACAATAGCAATAGGATGATTAAAGACTTGCTGGACAGAAGATAACCAGAAAATAATATTGACTGACATGAATGCATCTTTGTGTTGTTTAGGTTCACAACGAAGAGAAATGGATGACTCCTCCTCAATAGCAACTTCCCAAAATGAGGAGGCAAGCGCAGGCGAAAGACTCATTCTTTAGTGATAACGATGAAATTGCCTTAAATGTTCACTCTGCACCAAAGATCGCTGCCACATGGAGCTGTGCTTCTCCAATGAGAAGTCAACCCTCATCTGGTATGCAGAGTCAACCCTCACCCACTTCATGCGAGACTGGGTCGTCATCTCTAGCCACAGAAGATAGTAGCTGGCATTACAGCTTTGAAGTACCCTGGAAGAAGATGGCGTCAAATACAAGATGGTCATTGGAGACTGAAAATAGACCATCTGCAGCAGAGAGAAGGGAGGTTGTAAGAATTGTGATTGCTGAAATATTAAGTGTTTGTAAAAAACCAGGAAAGAAACACCTAGGTGAAATTGCTAGAAAGATGGTAATACAATATCCTAAGTCTTTCCGGAATGAGATTGAGGGCCAGGTCGTCGGTACCGGATATGACTCTCTTACAAAGCAACTGTTGTCTCGCATTGATAACTACAGACGGCTCCAAAGTCCTCTCCAGAAAAGGCAATCTGAAGGTGAAACTAATGATGCAAAGAAAAGGCGTAAAGATTCATACGGCTGCATCAATTCTGAGCCAGAGCTTCCTGCTGGTGAAACTAAATCAATGCAAAAGCAGAAACAGGAAGAGCTCAAGAGGATGTTTGACGAAAATGCCAGGGATGCAAAGACAATTGAAAGACTTATGGTTGAGACGTTTCATTCACAGAGGAGAGACATCTTATCCTCCAAAGAGATGGAAGACCTTGTTAAGGAGTCGCCTTTCCTCTTCCAGGAAAATGGAATCCGGCTCCATTTCAGGGAGCTAACTGGAGTGGACATTACTCTCAACTTTGATGAGTCAACAGAGACAAAATTCAAAAGAATCCTTCGCTACTTTCAGTTTCAACAAAGTGACCCAACCAACACAGCAGGAGCTGTTCTCAGCCAAACCCTGGCAGTTGGGGATGAAACATGTGCAGCCGTGTTAATGCTCCTCACACATTTCAGAGAGAAACAAGAGAAGATGCTTGTAGCTGTTGACGACACTGCTATTGCAAGTGAAGTTGATGTCAAGAACCTGCCCTCAACGCCTTGCATTGTGGTCTGCGGTAGGTTGGCTCCTAGAAAGAAATGTTCCCCTCATCCTTCTGCTTCTTGCTTATGTCATCCTCTGTTCTTCTTGTGTCCCCTTTTTTCTATTTTTAATCATCTGTCTGAATTATTATTTAAATGTTTGTCTTTAGTAAGGTAATGGGTTCGGAGTGCAATGTACTAAATGTAATACATCCATAGTTAAACAATGCTGCAATACAAAAAAACAGGGCATAAGAAATGGTGTAACAACATATTCCTGTCTTATTTTATTTTTACTAGACACAATTTTATATTTTGCTGTTGAAGGATAAAGATAAGGCAAAAGTAACAGTGAATATAAGATATAGTAAATCCTGTAATGGAAACGCTAAAAACATTGAGCTGTCTGAGTGGAAAAGTAATGTGTTAAAGTTTACTGCTGAGATGCCTCAGCAGTTGGCCGGCTACATCCTGTTATCTTCAAGGACTAGAACACCATGTTACGAGTATGTGTGGCCCCGACCTTCAAAAGGCGCAACTGTCTTGTGAGCGAAAACTAGATAAAGCAGGTAATAAAGACACATCGAAATTAGGAAGAGGGAGTAGGGCCGTGGCCCTGACCTTGGCTAAATCTGGGTGTTGCTGGGCAGAAAAGGCAGATTACAGTAAGAGAGAGCACCAAAGGTGGGGGCTTCACAGCCAATACTATAAAGAACAAGATATATTCAGGATTCGGGGCTCAATTCAACTGGGATCTTAATCTGACGAGCTTGTCACGGTGAGAACTCAAGAAGGAGTCCAAGGCGCTTTGTGGTATAGTATCAGATTGATGTATCTTTGTTGAACTGTGTAATAAAGTGCTTATTTGAAGAAACAATCCATTGGAGTGCAAAGTCTAGTTTTTGTACAGCTAACAGAGAATAGTGTCGAAGGACACAATTCCTTTTCCCTCAGAACTAAGAACGGTCATCGGCAGATCCGGACGGCGACCCCGCTCTGGCCATATCCAAACGATCTGCGCGGAGGACGGACCTGGTCCGGTAGACTCCAACAGCTTGGTGACCCCGACGTGATGGTCTAGAGCGGGTAGTCTGGACACCGATGACCTTCTGAGAGGACACCAAAAAACATTGAGTTTATGGCTTTTACAAGAAACCAACTCACACAATCAAAAACGCGGGTAATTTAGAATCAAGGTAAGCATCTGCCTGTTACAACAAATAGATGTGTTTGAAATACCACTAAATTTTAGGATTGTGTGAAAATGGCAGAAATAATTGTCTCAGCTAAAAAGTAAAGATAAAACGTAAATAAAATTGTGTGCACTAAATAGATCAACAAGGGCATAAACAAATCTGTGGTGAGAAGCGGGTGAAACCCGTAATTTATGAGGATCCGCCGCGGTCCAAAGGGAAGGTGTAAAACTGGTCGCCGTACCAGTAGCCATAGCACAGTGTAAAACTAGGGGAGACCCTAGTATCTAAGGAAGGTGTAAAACTGGTCGCCGTACCAGTAGCCATAGTACAGTGTAAAACTAGGCGAGGCACTAGTATCTAAGAAAAGGTAGAAGACTAGCAAAAGACGCTAGCAACCAGACAATCTAAGAAAGAAAGGTAAGGAAAAGTAGAAAATGGAAGGCGAATTTGCGAGAGAAGAAGCACTAGGCTTCAAAATCCCAGATGTGCGCCGCGAGGTTTGGAAAGAATGGGTGGAAGAAGGGCAAAAGGAAGTTGAGAAAAAGGATCACAAAAAATGGGAAGGTAGGGTAGCCAGAGTGTACCGAGACATGACAGACAGCGGACTGCTGAAAGCCTTCCGGGAGAAAGAGGTGGATAGTCTAGGTCGTCTATTAGGGGGAAAAAAGTCCAACAGAAATGATTAAAAAGGGACAAGACAATGTGGAGGAGAGACTGACCAGACATAAAACCATAAAAGTAGGATGGACAGGGCGGTAAAAACACCAGGACCCCCAGGAGGGACCGGTGACATGTTTGACATGTTTGTATAAATCCATCAGCCGACAAGAAGTTGTTATGGTGGACTGTTCCTAAAGGTTTAAAGTGTTCTAAATCCCAGCTTCTGATTTATATAAATGTTGGGGAACAGACAGCAGAAAAGAATGACAGTGGTTATGTTCCAAATGCTGTGTACTGTATAAGTTGATCTCTGAAGGTGAGATCAAAAAAGGGATTAAAGCAAACAGATATTGTTCTAAACTGTATTAAAGTAAACAGGTATTATCTTGAACTGTATATGTATTATTTGGGACTGTTTTTAAATAATCCTATATATATATAAACCTTCTTACATACACTTTCCCAGACACCCTGACACACACACACACACACACACACACACACACACACACACACACACACACACACACACACACACACACACACACACACACACACACACACACACACACACACACACACACACACACACACACACACACACACACACACACACACACACACACACACTTTCCCAGATACCCTGACACACATACACTCCCTGACCAAGATATCAACACACACACACACACTTCCTCTTTACCAAACACACACACCTGTCCTTTTCAAGGTTCTTTTTGGGGCCAATGTTTGATACTAATATATCTGTGTACAATGTTTGATTGTTTGAGAAAGAATAGTTTGTGGGAAACCTTCCCTGAGAAATTAATAATTTGTGTGAAACCTTCCCTGGGAAATTAAAGGAGTAGAATCCAGTGGAAGATAAGAAGTGACTCTCCGCCCCAACAGTGTCCCGTATTCGGAGATTATGAGTACGACCAGGACCAGTACATGACATAGGGAGTCCTAGGAACCCCCACTATGAGAGGCCTAGCGGAGCCACTCATACCTGTCACAGTGTTAGACAAACAACTGCCTTTCTTGGTGGATTCAGGGGCCAGGTATTCTACGCTAAAAGGCCCTAAGTACCAGTCACAGGCGTCACACAACACAGTGGCAGTAGTAGGGTTTTCAGGACAAATAGAACAACTTCCGCTTACCCATAAACTCCCATCTAGCATCGCTGGTCAGACATTCCAACACCCATACCTCCTCTCACCCCAGTGCCCAGCTAACCTGTTAGGAAGAGACATCCTCATAAAAGCAAATGCCTCCATCTTGTGCTCCCCAGACGGATTGAAAGTCACATTCCCCAATGGTGCATTCTATAACTGTTCTGCAACCATATCATCGCATTCCCAGATGTTGTTAGCACAATCCTGTAGTCCAGCGGCCTTCCAAGAAACAACCATATATTGGGGTCTGCTGACCCGCCCTCTGGAAGAGGCTAAGGCCAGAGATTCGTTATATGGGAAGTTCTCCCTTTGGAAACCTTGGATACAGGCCATACATCCCTACAGCCCCCCAAAAGACCCTCCCCATGTCACCTTCTTCTACTCTCGCTCACCATTTGACGATACGTTTGCTGAAGAATGGGATGACAAAAAGTATGACCAAACTGATGGGGTATGCACAGGGAGAATTTTCATATCAGAAGTAGGGGTGGCAGCGGAAGTATTCCTCGACCTTGATCAAGACTACTGGTACAGAATGGGACCAGAGTCGGTTCCCCACATAACCCTATTGTTAGGCCCCGCCTCAGAGGCAAGATCATTGGGCCCCTTTGTAAAAAAAGCCCAAACAGCCACAGACTGGATACCTACAGACATCCCACAGGTCGAATACTCACCCTCACTCAAAGCACATGCTATCTCACACTCATCAGAGGAGGGCATTAACTATGAGGAAGTCCCGGTGGTCAGAGACCACCACATGGATAAACAGGACCACCCCGATACACAGAGCATGTTTGATAAACTACCAGGACATCTTTGGTCAAAAGATCCATACGACGTAGGACATTGCATCCTGGCCGAACCAGTACGATTCCAATACACAGCTGACCCACCAGTTTACGCCCCCCAATACCCTATGGCCCAAGCGGCGAAAGAGGGTATTGATGAAACCATAGATGGACTAATAAAATCAGGGGTATTGGAAGACTCAACAGACTTACAGTGGAACACTCCCATACTCCCAGTAAAGAAGGCAGGGGGTAAGACATACCGAATGGCCCATGACCTAAGACGCATAAACTCTAGAATCACGACACCTCCCATTCCGGTACCAAACCCACATGTGGCAATAGCCCAGATTGGTCCAGGACACCGACATTTCACAGTCATAGACTTAGCTAATGCATTTTTCTGCATTCCCCTGGCAACAGACCTAAGACACATCTTCTCATTCGTTCAAAAAGGGCACAGGTTTCAGTACACAAGACTACCACAAGGATTCAACCTGTCCCCAGGAATATTTAACAAAGTGTTAAGGGAACAGCTACAAGACTTAGACCTACCCAAAGACACCATCCTGGTACAGTATGTAGACGACCTACTCTTAGCCAGCCCTGACGCAGACTCCTGCCTAAAAGCCACACAAGCCGTTCTAACACGACTGGCCGAGAGAGGGTTCAAAGCATCCAAAGCAAAGATCCAATGTGCCAGAAAGGTGGTTACCTTTTTAGGGAGAGTGCTGTCTGAAGACGGCACCGCAATGTCCACCACCCACCAGGACTCAATACTGGCCCACCCAAAACCAATACTGGTCAAAGACATGCTCTCTTTTTTGGGCCTGTGTGGGTACTCCAGTATGTATTTAGCGGACTACAAACTACGCACAGCACCACACTGATAAACGAGAAAGGGCATAGGAACATGACGGCCAAACTAGAATGGGACTCAGACTCAGAACACGCTTTCATAACTCTCAATCAAGATATGTCTACAGTATGCGCACTGGCCTCAGCAGACTATCAATACCCCTTCTTCTTGGATGTTTCTGAAAAAGAAAACACCGTAAACAGCGTACTTTTCCAGAAAAAGGGGATCAGAGTCCAGGCAGAAAATGTTTGCTGTATGCTAGCGTAGCACTAGATGCAGCAGAGGCAAAAGAACCCCCATGCATCAGACATGCAGCTGGAGTGGCTAGAGTACTAAGGAAAATCCAACACATAGTGATGAGACACCCACTCACAGTGCTCACAAGCCATAGCATTGTAGCTCTAGTCAACTCAGCGGCCTTCACCATGACATCAGCAAGACAGACCAGGTTAGAAAAGTCTCTGACACAGCCACACATAACCTACACACATGAAGGCACCAACATGGCAGACTACTTACCAGGAGAAGGAGTCCCACACAGGTGTGAGGAAAAAGTAGTGCAGGATGTAAAAATACGCCCAGACATGCAGGAAACGCCAGTAACAGGGGCAAGAGACATGTTCACTGACGGATGTTGTTACAGACACCCACAGGACGGCCTAAAAGGGGCCTACGCTGTGGTAGGACGAAGTAATGAGACAGGACTTTTTGAAAACATTGACTGCTCCCCCATCAAAGGAAAAGTGTCAGCTCAACTAGCTGAACTAAAGGGCGTAATCGCCGCTTTCAACCAAGGAATAGATCAATACATCAATGTGTACACAGACTCAGCATACGTTCACGGGGTAGTGCACCACGACCTAAAAAGATGGCTCAGGGCAGGATTCGTAACTAGTACAGGAACACCAGTGAAACACTATCACGAAATCAAGGCGTTAGAGGAGGCTATTATGAAACCCAACAGAGTAGCTGTAATCAAATGCAAAGGACACTCCAAAACCACAGGGTACCTAACCGATGGAAACAATGCCGCCGATCTGGCCGCCAAGCAGGCAGCCGGATACGAAGCCACATTCTCACAAATGGTTGTACGGGCTCCCCAAGAAGGAATACTAGAAGCCAGAACAGATGAGGAGTTGGCTAAAGAACAATCTAAAGCTTCCCCGCAAGAACTAACGGCCTGGAGAAACAAAGGGGCAAGAAAGGGAGCAAATTACATTTGGTACTCCCCAGACGGGAGGCCAGTGATCCCACCAGGGTGGGTAAGAGCTATGATGAAGGAAGCACACTCAATGGCACACGTAGGAAAGAACCAAATGGTTAGGGCCCTGACCCATTGGTGGCACCCTTACCTACCAGATTTAATAGCCAATCATCTTGAAGAATGCAGTATTTGTGGACGCTACAATGTGAGGGCAACCATCCAACCACATGAGGGAACGTTTCCTGCAGTAACAATGGCAGGGGAGGAGATAGTCATAGACTATACAGACATGATAAACAGACATAGGGGAAAGAGGTACATACTCATGGTTGTGGATGCCTACACAGGGTGGCCAGAAGCCATCCCCTGTGCAAAAGAAGACAGCCAGTCTGTAATCAACTTCCTGGTACAGACCTACATTCCAAGACACGGGTTCCCCAAAAAGATTCGCAGTGACAATGGCAGCCACTTCAAAAATCACGATTTAGCGGTGGTGGAAGCCTCTCTTGGGCTAACCCACAGATTTGGAGCAGTGTATCATCCACAATCACAGGGAAAGGTTGAGAGAATGAACTTAAATCTAAAACAGAAACTAGCAAAGGCGATGGAAGAAACAGGAATGACATGGTTGGAGGCACTACCTCTCGCCCTATTGGCTATCAGGAGTTCCATTTGCAGGACCACTGGGTTCACTCCATATGAAATGACTCATGGGCACCAGTTTCCAGGCCCAGGGGCGGGAGCCACGGTTTCAAAGGAACTGTATGACAAAATGGGGCACCAGGCCTACTATAAACAACTAAAATGCCTCGTTGCAGAGTTCGCGGACGAATCCACAGCAGCCAGAGCCAAAGGACACACAGAGGAAGCTGAGGGCAGCAGGGACGCTGAATACGTCCGCCTGAAGACGATCAAACCCAAGTGGTGTGCTCCAAGGTTCTCTGAACCACTCAAGGTAACCCAGCGAACAGATCATGCAGTCAGAGTAGACGGAAAAGGAGACACGTGGTACCACTGGAGCAGGTGTGTGGAAGCACCAGCACCTACCAGGACCCTCGCTGACACCATCCAGGACCTAGGCCAACTGAACATCAGGCAAACAACCGAAGCCCCCCAACCCCCAAGTGTGGACATCGACTCCACTTCCGAGGAGGAGGAGACAACAGGAGAACCAACGGCAGCCCAGGAGATAACAGCCGGCGAGGAGGCACAACAAGGGACCGCTCCCCCAAAGTAGGCGGTACACCACACGCATCACATACACACACCACACAAGAGACACTCACCTACACTGATACACCAAAGAACTTTTACAAGAAAAACGAAGATGAAGAAGAACTCAGGACCTAACCAACACCTCTATTGCTTGGCCTTAACACTTTGTTTTTTCATCATTGTTTGAATAATCATTATCATAGTGGGTGAAAGGGGGAGGCAAATCATTGACCAAAGTAATAATCCAAATTCCCCACAAAATGAAACTACATAAGATACCTTTTCTCCTCCAAAAAACAGCCTAACTAGACACGTCCGCAATGTGGCCGGCACAGTAGATACGGCAAATTTCACCCAATGTAACCAGAAAGATGCATTAAGACACATATCGCTGACACTTTGCCTACCCTCGGATTCAAGCACCACTACCCTCATCCCGTACACCAGTTTGTCAAACGAACGCCACCGAAAAGGAGGGTCGTGGGGAAACAAATACCAATGGTACATGACGCTAGACTTTTGGTTCGGAAAAGGCGATCCCAAGGAAAGATATAGCTATGGTCGAGCGTGGACCGACTTGGTGGGAGAGACAGGGGCGGATTGGAGTTCATCGTCAACAGGAACAGAGAAAGAAGTAAGGCAAAGTGTACACCTAGCAAAATCCTCATCTGGCCTCATAGTACAGTTAGACTTAACGGGGGTACCCCAACCCAAGAAAGATGAACCCCCTTGCGCATCCTTTTATCTATGGCCCAAGGCATCGCCAAGCCCCCAATTCTCTATATACGTATGCAGGTCCAGTCGCATTAAAAGACCACAATCTGACATAGTATCCGTCCAAAAGGGGGTGGTGATCCACTCCACTAAGGAATGGACAACTGATCAAGAGTTCCAAGCAGCAACTGGAATCTCGGGACACTCAGCAAACAGCAACAACTGGTTACTGATGGCACAACAAGCCGCGCTAGACACAGGCGATGACTGCCTCGTTTGTATGGGAGCCAGACCCCTGCTCCACATAACTCCTGCCCCGGTAGAACCAATGTGTGCCAATGAATTAATGGGGACAGACAACCCTCAACACAATTGCTCTAAATACGACGTTTACTTCCCTTTAGCCAACGCGGAGTTAAAAACGCCCTTATTCTTTGCAAAAGTTCCGAGGTTGAATTACACCTGTTTCCACACCACAATCAGAAACACCGGGGGGTTCAACAAAACTGTCTGCGACCACATAGTGACACCAACTACACCTGGACGTGGTGTAATCCGAGCAGACATATGGTTCCACTGCGGTGGCAACCAACTCCACGATCGCGTCCCACATAATGCCAGTGGTCTATGTGCACTGGTCACTTTGCTTCTACCAGTGAAAACCTACAAATTAAAAGTAGGGGACATAACAAACCTGGCAGAACAATACCCCTATCATACTACGAACAGATTCAAACGCGAAGCCATGATTGACCCAGATCCAACGTACATAGACGCAATAGGAGTACCACGGGGCGTACTAAGTGACTACAAAATAGCCGATCAAGTAGCGGACGGCTTCACATCCATCATCTGCCCCTGGTGTGTCATCAATAAAAACACAGACCGCATCAATTACGTTCATTATAATGTCCAACGCCTAGGAAACCTCACACATGCCGGACTCAAGGCAGTTAGTGAGCAATTGAAAGCCACATCACTCATGGCCTATCAAAACAGAATGGCCCTAGACATGCTCCTAGCAGAAAAAGGCGGAGTATGTGCAATGTTCG
This sequence comes from Pseudochaenichthys georgianus, assembly GCF_902827115.2. Lineage (NCBI taxonomy): Eukaryota > Metazoa > Chordata > Actinopteri > Perciformes > Channichthyidae > Pseudochaenichthys > Pseudochaenichthys georgianus. Next base: position 457,489 of record NC_047505.1, on the reverse strand, counting down.
GAGAGCAATGCTGCACCTTCATTCCCAACAACACCGCTGCAGATGGCACTCTACAAATAGCACTGGACGGTCTGAAAACCCTCAACTCCCGCATGAAAGATCAATCTGGTATCGACGGTAAATGGGACAAATGGATGTCAGTGTTCGGTAAATACAAAACCTTGGTCACCTCAGTATTGGTATCAATGGCCGTGTTTGCAGCAATTTTGACCTTGTGCGGGTGCTGCTGCATCCCATGTATCCGCTCAATGGTGGACAAAATAATTAGTACCGCCATAGCACCTTCTACTCCCCTGGGCCAACAACTCGCCTTGCTATCCTTAGAAAACAACCCAGACATTGAGGAAGGCAAAGAAGAAGCGGCAGCAATGGACACTTTCCCGACAGCACCACCAGTACCACCGTATGGCATAATGTGGGAAAGAGAGACAGAAGCCTAAAACAGCTGACATAAATGTACATAAACAATAGCGTTGTTTTGTTGCCCCAATCATTAGAATGGGGCAAAAGGTGGATTGAAGGATAAAGATAAGGCAAAAGTAACAGTGAATATAAGATATAGTAAATCCTGTAATGGAAACACTAAAAACATTGAGCTGTCTGAGTGGAAAAGTAATGTGTTAAAGTTTACTGCTGAGATGCCTCAGCAGTTGGCCGGCTACATCCTGTTATCTTCAAGGACTAGAACACCATGTTACGAGTATGTGTGGCCCTGACCTTCAAAAGGCGCAACTGTCTTGTGAGCGAAAACTAGATAAAGCAGGTAATAAAGACACATCGAAATTAGGAAGAGGGAGTAGGGCCCTGGCCCTGACCTTGGCTAAAACTGGGTGTTGCTGGGCAGAAAAGGCAGATTACAGTAAGAGAGGGCACCAAAGGTGGGGGCTTCACAGCCAATACTATAAAGAACAAGATATATTCAGGATTCGGGGCTCACTTCAACTCGGATCTTACTCTGACGAGCTTGTCACGGTGAGAACTCAAGAAGGAGTCCAAGGCGCTTTGTGGTATAGTATCAGATTGATGTATCTTTGTTGAACTGTGTAATAAAGTGCTTATTTGAAGAAACAATCCATTGGAGTGCAAAGTCTAGTTTTTGTACAGCTAACAGAGAATAGTGTCGAAGGACACAATTCCTTTTCCCTCAGAACTAAGAACGGTCATCGGCAGATCCGGACGGCGACCCCGCTCTGGCCATATCCAAACGATCTGCGCGGAGGACGGACCTGGTCCGGTAGACTCCAACACTGTTCAGACCAAATATAGGCTTTTCAGAAATGAAGTCCTAAAGCAGTGTTCATAACACAACAACCTATTTACTGGACATGATAATCTGAATGCCTGTTAACTGTTTACAGGTAACAGCCCACTAACTGCAAAGACATTTATGGTTGCAGTGGACCAAGTTATCGTCAACGAGCAGCTTCCCATCTTTACCAAAGCCTTACAGTTCATGTTCTGCTCATATTATGTGCAAAACATTGACTATCCTGTGGAGATTGCTGCTACACTTGAGTTCTTGCAGAGGTACGTATTCAGCAGGAGTGTAATGTAAAGACAATTCTTTAGCCTATGTTGTCTAGAATTTCTTGAAACCACATGGTCTTTGTCTTTACTTCCTCAGACTTCTTGACTCTGAAATGACATAAAACATGTCATCTCAAACTGAATTGAGAATTTTCAAATATAATCCAAGTAATCAAACAGAAGCTTTAAAATAGTGAAATGTATTTGTTTCGTTACAAAATCATTTATTTCCATTGTGTTAACAGTGATTGACATCTTAAAGAGCAACTTGCAGGTTATTTTTTTTACTACATTTATGTTTAACGTTGCCTGAAAATTATACCGCGGATTGGACAGAGAAGGAGTCCGAGAAAGTTGCTCCCCCATGTGACGTAATGACGCGTTTGACGTTAAAAAAAAGCTGTTTTTAGTAGCAGAGCTCAAAACGGCTCCTTTCCCTCTGAATTCCTGCCAGTAGTTTGTAGTTGGTTTCAGCGGTTGTGATTTAGTGAGCTGGTAATTTTACATTGTATTTCACCATTTGTAATCATGGTGAGCTGGTGTTTGTGCAGGTTGCACAAACTCCAGCCTGTCAGGACATCGAGTCCACAGTGTCCCTAACAGGAAAAGGACCGGAGCTAGCTTTCGTTCCTGGGTGTGTTGTGCGAGGTGCATCCACCTCCCTGTAGCACATACTCTCCACAGCTGAGGCCTATCAAACAAAACGTTTATCAGGAAACTGTATTACATCTCTCTCCCCCCATTCGCTCCTCTCTCTCCCCCCCTTCGCTCCACTCTCTCCCCCCTCCGGTACACAGCACCGTAAGATAGTGTGGAGTTGCATTAGGTAACGCTGTGGTGGCTGTACTGCTCCAGCCGTCTCCTTTGTGTTTGTTTGTTTGTTTGTTTGTTTGTTTCCCCCTGTCTGTGTTGTTTGTGTGGGCGTGGTGGCTGTCACTCCTGGCTCCCGGCTCAACCTCCACTCACCTGCTGCAATCAGCTGTGCACCCTCCCCGACTACACACCTGCTTTCCATCAAGCCATTTACAACGGCACATCAACGGAGGCTCCACAACCTTTCTCCGCCAGATCGTTGTAAAACCACAGTGGTATAACTTCAAGGCTACTTAGCATTATAGCTATTTTCTCATACCTGGATGTTTTAGCGACGCGAGATGCGGCTGATACTTGCGCATTAGTGTCTGTTATGGATCAGTATCAACAGTCCTGCCAGTAACGTTACTATATTATCAATACTACTTTAGTTATAGCCTGATATATGATAGCTAACTTTACAATGTTGTGATGTGACGTTAGCTAACATTAACTGTAGCTAATGGCGGTCACTGACAACTGCCCAGCTCTCCACTGGTTCTCCTCACACCAAAGCTCCATTTCTGTCCGATGGCCGTTATTTCTTCTAATCCTTGGCTGCTCCTGGTCTCTTGGACGCCTAGCAGGCTCATAATTATATGGTTTTGGTCCGTCATATGCATTTAAATATTTATTTTCAACATCTTCTGTGTCAAAACTAGCATTGTGATCCATGTGTATTCATAGGTTAGACCGGCCGCTCTCCCCCATGTTACGTCACACGCGGGAGTCACGTGGAGAGGCTTTTTTTTTGCGGAAGTAAAAATGTCTTACAAAAACGACGCCAGACGTCACTGTAGGAATATTTCTGTATATTTCTTGGAAAATCTAGTGTATACATAATTTTCCTACACATTTATTCACTGGTGTGTCTAACCTGCAAGTTGCTCTTTAACATCCTTTACGATCTGAGATTTGTTTTTGCAACTCAAATTGTTTACTTTTTTTTTACAGGAGTTTTAATGCCAGAACAGGTTATCACTTTAAATCTCAAACTTGAACATTCTTTTTCCAACAGATGCATCTTCAAGATCAATCCTGACAAGGGGACCAAAGTGAAGAGAAAGGAAAAGGGGTTTGAATTTGACAGAATAAATACCACAAATGTGGATTGAACTCTGTCCTGTCTTGTTTGTTTTCCTTGTGCTAAAAAAAAAGTAATGTAATTTAGCTTACACCATAGAAATATATGGGTGCAGCACTACAGCTTGACAATTAAAGTCAATTTAACATTACAAACTAAGAAGGTCTGAGGGGGGGTCAAAGGTAACAGACGGTCAATGCTTGTTTTTGTCCCTGCAGAGATTTCTCCACTTTCTCTGATTTTTATTTTTTTAAATGATGAGATAAGGTATAGGACTTAATTCATCCAGAATTAAATGGTTGTGCCAGAGTTACAAAAATACAATAAACAGCAGCATAATAATAAGCTGTACACTAACAGTGCAGTAAAAAGAGCAATTCAAAAACTACAGGAAACATAGATAAAGAATTTGTGCGTAGAAGAACAAGTAGTGGGAACACTACTTGTTCTTCTACGCACAAATTCTTTATTATTTTAAATTATTATTATTAAATAATGATCATTACAGCATATTCAGATATAGATATGGGTTTCATCATTACAACACATTCAGATATAGGTATGGGTTTCATATGTAATTGTTGTTTGACTGGCTGGTAAATCTAAGATCCTAAGACAGGAAGCTGTGTGCTGGAATGCAGAAGCAGATCATCAGCCGGCCGCATCTCCTCACAGTGAACCCTTTTCAATATTGGATGTCCATAATTATATCTAGATGATTAGTTTTGCAGGGACAGAATGGGAAGTACAAAGAACAAGCATTAGGATTTAGCCTGCGTGTCCCTCTGGAATCACAGAGAGCACCAAGCCGTTTGAAGACGCTGTCTGAAGAGTACTAATTACATTTCCACACAATAAGGCTTCCATGAAAGAGGCTGAGCTGACAAATGAGCAACCTTTCAATTTGCTTTTATTTTCCCCCTGACCTACCTTGCTCCGTCATTTTAATCTCCTCCCCAAATGGGATTTTAGTGAAAGTGAATTTTGCACAATGTTGGGATGATTTGATAAACCGAAGCATTCTAAATGTAAATGCCGCAGAGTGGGATTAGCCGGACGTGTGCTCCCCAGGTTGAATTAGTTATAGAAGGAAGGATGCTGAAGGAGTGACGAATTAGCATCACTGTGGTGGTCTGGGCGGTGAGGGGGTGTATGTGTGCTCAGGCATGAAGAGCTGAAGGTGCATTGTGGTGGACAGACACAGAGGATTTGTAAAATGTAATACAGACTACTAATACAGTGTCCTGCAGTAAACCCAACCTTTGTGAAGTGTAGGTGTACACTTTAGTGGAGACAGATGCTGACTCACCTGTGTGCTCCTTTCTGTGGAGATCTATTGTCCTGCATTGTGTTGGAAGGACATTTCATCACTTTACTCAGAATACAGGAAACACAATGCAGAAATACAGAGAGATAAAGAGCAGCACACACACCCTGACCACACAGGTTATAATAGAAATCAACATTTTGTCTGCCTTCATGTCATCATGTTGTGAAGTCTACCTCTCTTCATGTCTACCTGTCTATGGCCAGCTGTTTGAGTATTTATTCCATATCGTTGATATCAGTTGGAAGTCGCCTGGTTGGCTCTTTGTCAGCACTGGTTAGGCATTTGGTCAAACTAGTTTGGGACTTCCCCCTATCTCTAATAGTCAGTGACCAACACACTCTCACTCCCTAAACGTCCAGGAGCGACGCTTGGTCAGGGTACCATGGCATGCAGTTGTGACGCTCCGAGGCTCCTTCAGCTTCATAAACGGACGCAAAGAGCTTTCAACTGATTGCAATGTATTCCCATCGGCGGCGGTATTTGACGCTCAGGGAAGCACCGCATCCATTTATGTCGGCGGCCGTTAAAGGCAATGTGAGCGTCCATTCCCATTGGATAACGGAGAATTGTACACCCGGAAGTAAGTATTCTCCTTACTGTCGATTGATTTGACAGTGATATCTCCACTATTCATCAACTCAAAAACACCATATTATCTTTGTTAATTAAACGACATTGATTGGTTTAAATTGTGTACAATGCTTTTGTATTTTTCCCCTTTAATTCTGAGAAACAACTTGTTTTCTCTGAAATGTGGAGCGCCCAGCTATTGTTGTGACAATGCCTGTCCGCTTTGCAAGCTCTGTGATTGGATGAAACATAAATTCATACAAAAAAAATCCAACCCTGTCTCCTAAAAATTACGTTCCCACAGAACTAAACTGCATTCTCAATTACGTTTAGCTAGAAACGTATTTTCTCCCACGTTACGTTTGTTATGAACGTATCTCAAATACGTTTATTTTCTACATATCTTCTAGAAACATATTTTCTCCCACGTTACGTTTGTTGTGAACATATCTTTGCCATTTATTGTCTTGCTTATAATAATGATAATAGTAATTTATAAATATCATTTTAGAGCACACATTTGAAATCGAGAATCGGGCTCGATATATGATTAAATTAAAATCAGTAGGCGAGGCCGTAATTTTTCCAGCTGTTACTCTCATGAGCGAGGCAGAAAATAATAGTTTTAACATGCCAAAAATCTGCGGTGTCGTTTATTGCACCTCAAACATTAAAACAAATCCAGAGTTAGAGAAAGGACAGTAAAAGAAGAGCTCTGTTGCTTCAGGCTTGATCGCCATTCAAATGACAGCGTTGGTTTCCCCAAAAGCGGGCGGGGCTGTAAAGTGACGAAGATTTTACTCTCATCTATTATTCAAAACCATTCTATTTATTCTAACGTACATTACATGCCAGTGTTTTATCTTTTTATTTAGCGATTTGTTTTTGCATGTTTAACTGGGAATGTTTTCATGTTGAACCGGAAGTACGTCACTTAACTTTGTCTTCTTCGTCCCTTTTACGTTCCAGACAATGCATGGCTCAGCGTAACAGACTGAACAGCGACCCCAGGTGTGTCTACATTGGAATTACATCTTCATTACTGAAGGAAAAATACTTTACCTAGTTTTTGTAAACTGGGTTTTTCTTAATGGTTACAATATTGCTATGAGTTATATCTGAAGCAAATTATGTTTCTGAAGATGTGTAGTCAATTCCACCCTTCAATGTAGCATAAATGTGAACTCTCATTACAGGAACAATACCGGAAACAGACGTAGGAAAGATCCTCAGTTCGCTGATTGGATGTTTTAGCCGCAATGCACGTTGGGAAGCCTGTGGTTTACGAAAACATTTAAAAAAATAATACTTTATTCCGAGTTTTCTTGCTTTTCTCTTTGGAAGTCATCACATAAGGGCATTGTAATACACGGTTTCGGCTGCATTAAATATTACACATCTGCCGTAGTTCTCTATTTATAGAGCACTGATGAGAAGACTTCCAGACAAAACTGAATACGTGACGTGGATCATAAATATGTCAACAATTAAACAACATCTTACATTTATTTTTCACAAAATACGTCTCCTTGCAGTATCAATAGCAATTCGGCTGACTTTTATATTTGATCCAATCGGTAGATAGGCTGTATTTACACCATAACGGTGCACAGCTGATAGAAAATGACTTACCGTACGTCCACACAGCAGCTTTCGACGAATCTTCCACCGCTTCCAACGCTTCTCTGCCCATTGCCTTTGAATGGGGATGACGTCACTTTGCCTCGCTTTTCGCCGAACTGCATTGTGGGGGAGCGAAGCGAAGATTTCCAGGATTCAAAAGTTGAGCAATGTTCAACTTTTGAAGCTGAGCTGGAAGCGCCAGCCAATCAAATCCCATTTATGAAAATCTGACAGTTCAAGCGCTAGCCAATCAAACCACGTGCAAGCTTGGAGAGCCAGACCGCAGTTCATTTCTATATTCCTAACAAAAATGGAGGAGAAGTTAGTTATCACCCGGTTCTTTATGACCAGTCCCTATTTACTTACCGGGAAACAAACATGGAACCAGGCATGGAGGGAGGTGGCAGAGACAGTGGGTGAAACTGGTAGGTTTTCACTTGTTTGAGGATTTTATATCCAGTTTACTTCATTGCTAGTTTACTTTGTTGCTAGCAAGCAGTATCATTAGCCAGCATGGAATGTAGCATAAAATAGCACCATAGACATTAATCTCATAAATGTTCAAAATGTTAAAAAAATAAATGTTCATCATAGCCCTTCCCACTGACACTTTACCTCTGCCACATCATAGACTATATCTGCATCACATTAATGCACACAATGTCATATTCCTTTATGCACATATTCTGATTTCACATTTCTTAGTTTATATGCAAAAATGCATTCTAGCATTCTATTTCCATGTAAATTACTGCTTTATTTAATTGTTATCTTATTGCAATTTAACTGTATTTTATTACGGTGTAAAACATTGTGTTTTATATTACATTTCTTGTTTTTTATATATGCACCATGACATCAAGTCAAATTCCTAGTATGTGCAACCCACCTGGCAATAAACCTGTTTCTGATTTTGATTCTGATAAAGTGTGACATGTAAAACCAACCAATGACTTGTTATTGGACAATGCAGCTTGCTCATAAAAAAAAATATATATAGTCAATTATTGTTTTATTTTAGCACGTTGAGCTTGAATAAAAAAACAGCTACCATGGTTTCGTTACGATGTATATGTCTTGCAGACATACCACAAAGCACTACAATTTAGGATAGGACTAAGAAAGCTGCATTGACATTGACATGTAAAACCTTTTATGCAATTGACAGTGATAAAGGGATTAGGTTTTCATTAATGGAGGAATCATTTTCGTAAATTAAAGAAATGAACTGTATTCTTTCATTTCATTTTATTGAAAGTGTGCAGAAAAAAATGGAAGACACTGAGGGACAAGTACAGGAAGGAGAAACAAAATGAAAAGGAGGGGAAAAGAAGCGGTGCAGGGTCTTCGGGGGGATATAAGCCCTGGCATCTCGCTGCAGTCATGACTTTTTTAAACCCATTCATGATTGACCGTGAGACGTCCAGCAATGTCCCCCGGAAAACCCTTCCTCCATCCACCCTGGTGCCAGAGGAAGAGAGCCAGGAAAGTCAGCCAGCCAGTCCAGCCAGTTCAGCCTGTCAGCCAGCCAGTCCAGCCAGCTAACAGCCAGCAAGCAGAGCAGAGAGGACAGGAGGAGGTGAGTGTTGCGATCCGGGGGAAAAGGAAAAGGGGAAGTGAGATGTCCTCCTTTCAGCAAAGTTTGCTGTCTGCCGTCGGTCCTATTCTGGCCATGCCACCACCACCCCCACCAGTGGTGGTGGAGGAGGACGAGGACCTGTCATTCTTCAAGAGTCTCTTGCCCACCATGAGAATGATGTCAAGACAGAAGAGGTTAAGAGTCAGATTTGACATTCACAAGGTGGTTTTAGAGGCAGACCAGGAGGAAAATTGATTTCTGATACTGATCCACATTACATGTTTTTACACTCATCACACACTTCACTCACAACATTACATAAATAAAAGTTATTTAAAGTATGTTATGGCTATACTGTGTCTTCACTTGTTCATGTGGTTTGTCAGTTGCAACATACCAGAAGCCTCATGTATGTCGATATATAATGTGCTTTCTTCTGTAATTGTTCAGGTGAATACCTTTTGTAATCATGGGTGGTTTATCACTAAAAACAGGACTGAAGGAAAAAGGTTGTAAGTGATATCATAATATAATAATATCAATTCAGGAAACATGTTTATTAGGAATGCTTGATTTTAAAATGGCTCATTTGGAATATTTGCTCGTGTGGCGTTGTTTGAGCCCATCCTAGGTGCATCGCGCAGGGTTGGGGTAGCTGGAGCTTCATCACTGGACTCTGCGACGACAGGTGTGCGTGATGTCCTTCCTATCGTCTTCCTGCGGAGGAAGTTGTGCAACACACAGGCGGCCTTCACACACAACTCTGTTACCTCCGGGCTGGTGGTGATGACACGCCGGAACATTCTCCACTGAGATGAGAGGATGCCAAACGCACATTCAACCACCAACCTGGCCCGGCCGAGGCGGTAGTTGAACAGCCTCCTTTCACGGGTGAGGTGACGTCCAGGGAACGGACGCAGCAGGTTGTCCAGCAGCGGAAAAGCCTCATCTCCAACCAACACATGGGGAAGAAGGCCGAGCCGCTCTGCTCCTGGGATGACGGGTGTCAGGTGGGAGCTGCAGACTGCCATCTCTGAGGCCCTCTCCAAATGCAGAATTCCGCAGGCTCCCACCGTCGCTGCTCCTTCCAAAACCTCCGACATCCACTACCCTGAAGAGGTACTGGGCGTCCACGACAGCCAGCAGTACCAAGGAGTGGGTGGACTTATAGTTGAAGTACAGGGACCCAGAATGTGCCGGAGCCTGGATCACCACGTGCTTCCCATCAATGGCACCAACGCAATTCGGAAAGTTCCAGCGCTCCTGGAACCCAGCAGCGATGGCTCTCCAGTCCTCCATCTGTGGTACCGGCATGGTCTCCTCAACCAGGGCGGTCCAGATGTCAGACCCCACATACACACACACAGATCCCCCCCACAGACACACACAGAGATCCCCCCAGACCACAGACAGACAGAGACACACACACACACACACACACACACACACACACACACACACACACACACACACACACACACACACACACACCACACACACACACACACACACACACACACACACACACACACACACACAGATCCCCCACACACACACATACACACACACACACAGATCCCCCCCACACACGCCATGTACACAGGGGAGCAAGACTGTGTTTACCTAGCTATCTAAAGTAATGTCATCCATCTTAACTAAATCACAGACTTCATTCATCATTCATCCATGGCATGCATTCTCTCTCTTTATATACAGAGTCAGGTTAAAGAAGTAGAAATACACAAAACTTACCGTAGGCAGATGGCGAGTCGCTCGGCGGGTCCGATTGAAAAACGCATATGGGTGTCTGCCTTTGTAATCAGTGGACCCACTTTCCAGAGCAACTCGTCGAACACGTGTTTGCTCATCCTGAAGTACTGCTGAAACAGCAGGTCATCCATACGGAGTTCTTGGACCAGAACGTGGTATTCCCCCCGTTGCAGACGTTTTCGGAGTATTGGATGTACCCAACAGCGACGCAAACTACATGGCCTCCAGCGAGACATTGCATCCACTAAATTCACCCTTGCTACTACTCTTGCTACCCTTGCTTTGTATGTCGGGGGCGGGAGATTCATGTGATTGGTTGTTGGTCGCGTTGCTCGCAAAAAATCCCCAAGCTTTCAGACACGCCCAGCTCCAAGATTTTCAAGATTTTTGAAAAGCTGCTGTGTGGACGTACCGTTACTGATTTTCTTTGAATATAAGAATGTAAATACTGAGTTGAGAGAATAGTCAGGGGATTTGGGTGATGGGAGACACATCTATGGAATCACAATTTCAATAGCTTAGCATTAAATGACCGATATACCTTTCTGTCTGTGATGTTTTACAAATCAGATATTAATGTGTAGAAGTAAAACATGAGAAATAGTATAGCAATATCCTGTAAAATTATGTAAAAACATGAATAAAACGAAATATATTCAGATGTTATACATACATAAGTGTCCTACACTAATAACATAATGTTTTTATTATTAGTATGCTGTGTGTACCTTGTATGCACCGCCTAGTGGTTAAAGCACGTTATTGAATAATTTTTGTTGAATAAGGTTATTTTTGTTGAGTACATACTTTCATAGGGGGAAAGTAGAAGGTCAATGATAGAAATATAGAATGTAAAAAATCAAGAACATACTGTAAGTGATCTCTACAATAAAACAGTTTAGTGCCAGATGTACAAAGATATTAATAGGAGGATGTGCAAAACAGACAAACTAATTAACCTTTATTGACACATTAAAGGCAAGGCAAGTTTATTTATACAGCACCTTTCAACACAAGGCAATTCAAGGTGCTTTAGACAAATGAAAGACATTCAGACAAAGGCATTTAAAAATAGTCATTAAAAAGAAAAGATAATAAAAGAAAAAGTACATGAATAAAAAGTTATAGTGCAGTTTAAGATATGAATAGTTCACACAGTAGTTCCACTTTACTGATGAACCCAATGGCTCAGTTTCAAAGTCTTCAGCCTGGATTTAAGAGATTAAATAATACTTTAGGTTAAGGTCTTCTTTTAAATAAGAAAAAGCTTTGGGGCTATCTATCTTACGGTGGCCGGCAGGTACAAACGCAGAACAACGGCCCAAAACGCATACATTAGCAGGAAACGGCTGCAAATCCTGAAATGGAAAACACACAAACCCTGAAAACAAACGCAACAAAAAAACGCTGCAAAAACCAAAACGATATGCAAAGTCCAAAGCACGTACAAATCCCAAAACACATACAACAAGAAAACATTCCGGAAGTGCTCCAGGCCTCTAGGGGGCGCGCTACGTGGAACAGATTGACGTCTGACCAGACATAGAGAGAACGAACAAGAGTGATGGAAATCGGGAGGAAAGAAAGTTCATTTAAGTGGAGAAAGATATAAGAAGGTAAGTTGTGTTTTGATACGTAGAGCGTCATATTTATATAGCTAGCGTTAGCGTGCCTAACTGCTACACCAGCTGAGGGAGGAGAGCTTCACGTGAAGAGAAGATACAGTGAGGGAAGACCATTGTTAAAAGAGAGGACAGATCAAGTGCAGGTCATTAACACGGGCCATAGTGAGTACCGCGGAAAAAGGACATTTGAATTCTTAGCAGTTTGTTTATATGTATGTATTTGTGTATAGATGTTGCAACTATACAGAGCTTTAGCAATTGCCTGTAACTATGGTCATGCTAATAAAGCTATTGAATTGAATAGAGAGAGAGAGACACACACACACACACACACACACACACACACACACACACACACACACACACACACACACACCACACACACACACACACACACACACACACCACACACACACACACACACACACACACACACACACACACACACACGTGTTGAAATGTAATTATATCACTGTATATATATCATCAATAATATGTAAACATTTGAAATGTATGTTAATGTTGTTAATTATTTTGTATTGTGATGCTTTGGCAACATTGTTTAATTTAACTTTCATGCCAATAAAGCCCCTTTGAATTGAATTGAATAGAGAGAGAGAGAGAGAGAGAGAGAGAGAGAGAGAGAGAGAGAGAGAGAGAGAGGTATATCGGTCATTTTTTCAAAAAATCGAAATTGGACCTAAAAAGTGAGACATTTTATAGGAAAATCTGAAATTATTCTTCAGAATTAACTCCAAAGAAGAGTTAACGACATTGATCGACAGAAAACAGAGGAAGAAACGCAATTTTTGGATGTATTTTTGAGTTGAAACTACAAACTAGCTTTCAACTACCAACTGACAACTGTCAACCGTCTAGCTGTGAGCTGCCAGCTGTTACCGTCTAGCTGCGGGCTGCTAGCTGTGAGCTGCCAGCTGTTACCGTCTAGCTGCGGGCTGCTAGCTGTGAGCTGCCAGCTGTTACCGTCTAGCTGCGGGCTGCTAGCTGTGAGCTGCCAGCTGTTACCGTCTAGCTGCGGGCTGCTAGCTGTGAGCTGCCAGCTGTTACCGTCTAGCTGCGGGCTGCTAGCTGTGAGCTGCCAGCTGTTACCTGCCACTGTTGGAAGGAGCTGCACCAAAGAAGGTAGCGAAACATTATAAACTGTGAATTATTTCATGAAGATAAGAAGAAAGGAAAAGAAAAGTATTTGTAAGCTAGAAAAAGCTAATTAATTAGCCTAGCATCTCTTTGGAACAAAACAAGTGGTCACCATGGAAACTGTCCAGCAGGCAAAAAATAACTTCTCAGCTCTCAGAGCAGAGGGAAGAGAGATTGTATATCCTGCTAAATGCAAGAGTGTAAATGCAAAGGACAAACACAAGGAGAAGACGCTGTGTGGAAACCCAGAGGTCCTCTTCACTGACTATGCCCAACAAAGAGAAGGAAGGAAGAAGAACAACCTCATATTCTTCACTGACTCCATCTACATCTGGAAAGATACTCTGTGCAGCAAGTATGCACACGTCTCCAGAGAGGGCATCGGCTCAGGAGGCAGATTAAAAATCTGTAAAGATGAACACCTTGACAAAGATGACCCTCTGCTCACCATCACATACTACACCAAAGGAAAGGTCATGGTCCAAGGGAATGAAGCCAACCTGGAGTCATTCCAAGAGGCATTCCCCCTGTTGAAAGCTGAGGTGGACACAAAGAGGATCAATGTCCCCTCTGATGTCCCCTCTGGTGTCCCCTCTGACAGCGAAGGTGATGAGAGCCCAATAGAGAATCCCAACACCTTGTCCATCTCTGCCCCTCCCACACCGGCCAGCTCCAACAATCGGCTGAAGGAGAGTGTGGCCCTGCTGGAGCTGGACTTTGCAGAATTCAAAGAGCGGACCCAGGCCAGGCAGTCTGGTCCCCCAGACAACACTCTGCAGCAGCTTAAAGAGGACCTCCAGCAGCTCAAGAGCGACAATGAGGCCTTGGCATCTGACCTCAGAGGAAGTGTAGAGGCACTCAAACAGGAGAACAGTGTGCTCCGTGTTCAGTTAGCCAAGGTGAGGGAGGATGCTGAGTGTAGAGAGAAGAGCTTCACCAGGCAGGTCCAGCACCTGAAGGAGGATGCTGAGTGTAGAGAGAAGAGCTTCACCAGGCAGGTCCAGCACCTGACAGAGAAACTCTCATCAGTCCTCACAATGACGAGTAGAGAGACACAGACTCTCCCTGCCAGTGTCCTTGGCCCACCCTCTCTGCTCAGCACCCAGCCCAACAACACCCTGGCCCCTCCTGATACACCCACACAGCCAGCTGCCCACAGCCAGCTCTGCCCACCCCAGCCTCCCTCTACTCAGCCTGAAGAACAAGACCCACAAGTGGTCCTGCTGGCTGACTCAAACGGGAAGTTCCTGGACCCAAGAAAGCTTTTTCCTGATAAGAAGGTGCTGTCTAAACACTGCAGCACCACAGGCCAGGCCATGAAGCTGTTGAAAAAGGAGACCCTCAGGAGCCCTCAGTACCTGGTGATCCACACGGGAACAAATGACCTGCACAGCCTCCGTAGGGACACTGCTGAGGCAGTGAGGAAAATGGCGGAGCAGGCCAGTAAGGAATTCCCCGACACCCGCATTGTGGTCTCCACCCTGCTGCCTAGGACAGACACCCCTCCTCATGTCATCCATGACATTAATATGGAGATCAGAAAAGGATGTGCCACCTTACCAAATGTCCACCTGGCCCTCCACTCAACCATTGGCCCCTGGGACCTCTATGATGGACTCCACCTACACAGAGAGAGGGTGGGGATATTTGCAAAGACCCTCAAAGATGCAGCCCTGGGACGCACCCCTCCCACCCCCTTCTCTAGAGGCCTTATAGACCCTCCCATACCGCTTCCTCCCCATCACCACCCCAGGATCACCACCCCTGCTGTGAGGAGACACAACAGCTCAGCCTGGACCTCCCACTCCCCACGCCCCCAACACACCCAGAGGAGGCTACTTTCACCCAGCTCAACACCTGCACAACATCAGCAGCAGAGATATGCAGCAACAGCTGCTCCTCGTCTCCCTCCCCGCCTACAGCAGCGGAGCTATGCTGCAGTTGTAGCCCAGCCTGCTGCCACCCTCCCTCCCCCTGCTACCTCTGAACTGGGAGACATCAGGGTGATGCTGCACACCCTGTGCACCCGACTTCTGTCCAGCTAAGACATTACATATATATGTTATCGTAGTAATCAGTAGTAATAGTAATATTAGTGAAAATAGTTTTTTCTTTTTTTATATATATATTTGTCTCACTATACAGGTTCATTTTGATTGTTTGTTTTTGAAAAAAAAGATGCGTTCTTTTCATATAAGCTGTTGGAATATTCAGGGACTCCACTCCTCAACCTTTGAGGTCAAGAGTGAGAATCCAGAGTTCTTAGAATCTATCAAAGATGTTGATCTAATTATATTAACAGAAACATGGTGTAAAAATGATCTGCTCACTCATTGTCCTCCAGGTTATAATGAAGTCATGGTGCCCTCTATAAAATCAAAAAACATACGCAAGGGCAGAACATCGGGGGGGATCTTGGTGTGGTATAAAGGAGATCTTTGCCGTCAGATCTCAGTAGTAAAACAAGGTAAATCCCACATTTGGCTAAGGTTAGATCAAACCCTGGGCATAACTGACAGGAATCTATACGTGTGTGCTATTTATATTCCCCCAGTAGATTCTCCTTATTTTGAAGAAGACATTTTTGAAACTCTCCATTCAGAAATCGCCTATTTTCAGGCCCAGGGAAATGTGCTGCTAACTGGAGATCTGAACGGACGAACAGGAATTGAACCTGATGTCATAGACCCACAGGGCAGCCACCATGTATTTGGTGAACCCCCCCTGTTTACCACACCAACCGTCAGCCATCGGAACAGCCTTGACTCTGAAGTCAATCAGAATGGCAAAGAGATAGTGCATCTCTGTCGGGCCTTAGGCCTGTACATAGTGAACGGGAGGTTCAGAGGGGACTCTTTTGGGAGATTCACATACTCCTCAGCTCTAGGGTCTAGTGTAGTAGACTATGCAATCACTGACATGGACCCCTCCACTATCAGTGCATTCACTGTCAGACAGCAATCCCCCTTTTCAGACCACAACCAAATCAATGTGTTCTTTAAACTCTCAGGTCCAATGAGTGACACAACAAGGGAACCCAGTAAGCTGTACACATTACATCCTACTTACAGATGGGCCCCACAGGAACCTCAGATGGGCCCCAGACAGTGGAGACAAATTCACCATGGCCTTGAACTCACCTGATCTGATGTATGACATGTCACTGTTTGACCAAAATCAATATGGTCCTACCAAAGATGGTGTAAACATGGCCATTGATTATACCAATATGATATTTCACAAGGCAGCTATTAAAGCTGACCTTATAAAGCAAAAGCGGAAGCCTGTTAAAAGGCAAAACGCTGACAAATGGTTTGACCAAGAATGCAAGACCATCAGAAAAGACCTGAGAAAAATAGCAAATGAAAAACATCGGCAACCAAACAACCCAGCCTTACGCATTAGATACAATGACGTCTTAAACAAATATAAATGTACAATAAGGAACAAAAAACAAAATGATACCCACATGAAACTTGAGGATATTGAGAAAGCCATTGATCAAAATCAATTCTGGGATCTGTGGAACAACTTCAACACAAAACAACCACAAGCATTACCCATCCACACGGTGACGTCTGGAGAGAACATTTTGAAAGTTTGTTCAAAGACATACCAATAAATCTAATAAATTCAAATCAGTGTATTACAAAAGAGAAACTCCAAACATTAGAAGAAACTATTAAAGACAACCAAAACCCTCTTGATTTCCCAATGACTTGGGAGGAGGTGACCACACAGACACAATCTCTCCGGCCAAGGAAAGCTTGTGGCCCAGACAACATTAAAAACGAAATGCTCCGATGCAGCACCCCAGAGATGCAGGGTACAGTGTTAAAGCTGTTCAGCATCGTATTGCAGTCAGGATGTTTTCCTGACATCTGGTGCAAAGGGCTCATTTCCCCCATTCATAAGAGTGGAGACAAATCAGACCCTAAGAACTACCGTGGCATCTGTGTCAGCAGCTGTCTGGGGAAATTATTCTGTAGCATTCTAAATAAAAGAATACAAGATTTCCTTAACCAACAATCCATCTTGAGTAAAAATCAAATTGGCTTCCTTCCAAAACACCGCACCACCGACCATGTGTATACCCTTCACACTTTAGTTAACAAACATGTACACCAAACACAACATGGTAAAATATTCACTTGTTTCATTGATTTCAAAAAAGCTTTCGACTCTATTTGGCACTTAGGGCTCTATTATAGACTTCTACATTGTGGTATAGGGGGCAACATGTACGATCTGGTTAAATCAATGTATTTAGAGAATAAATGTGCTGTTAAAATTGGAGACAAACAAACTGAATTCTTCACCCAGAGAAGAGGCGTTCGTCAGGGTTGCAATTTAAGTCCCACTTTATTTAATATATATATAAATGAACTTGCTGTTCAGTTGGATCACTGTGCTGCTCCTGGCCTCTCCCTCCTAGATAGAGAGGTGAAGTGTCTGCTTTATGCTGATGACCTTGTTCTGCTGTCTCCTACTGAACAAGGACTCCAACAGCAGCTGGACATAGTAGACCAGTACTGTAAGGACTGGGCCCTGGCAGTCAATATGAAGAAAACTATTGTCATGGTTTTCCAAAAACGCCCCAGATGTCAGGAGAACAAATACCAGTTTACCATAAACAATCATATCATCGAACATAGTATGAGTTACACCTACCTCGGTTTAACCATAACAGCATCGGGAAGTTTCAACATGGCAGTGAATGCACTCAAAGAAAAAGTCAGAAGAGCTCTAAATGCAATTAAGAGAACATTTTATAATGTCCAAATTCCAGTTAAAATCTGGCTCAAAATCTTTGATAGTGTGATCCAGCCCATTGCGCTGTACGGTAGTGAAGTGTGGGGTCCACTCAGTCACCAGAGCTATGCCCGCTGGGACAAACATCCAACAGAGTCTTTACATGCAGAGTTCTGCAGATACATTTTACGTGTTCAGAGAAAAACACCAACAAATGCATGTAGAGCAGAATTAGGCAGATACCCACTGATCATCAACACTCAGAAGAGAGCACTAACATTCTTTAACCACCTTAGATCCAGCCCCCGAGACACCCTCCACTCCAAAGCCCTCCAGAGCCAAGAGCTGACCCCAGAAAAGAGTCCCCTATGGCAGCTGGTGCTGAGGCTAGCTGCCCCCTCTCAGAGCCACTCTGACCCAGAAAAGAGTCCCCTCTGTCAGCTGGTGCTGAGGCTAGCTGCCCCCTCTCAGAGCCACTCTGACCAGTCTCTCAGCAGCACTACTCTCCAAACACCAATCGCAGTCAAACGCATTATAGCACAATGTAAAGACAACTATTTACAACATTGGGAAGACGAGACGAGAAGCCAAAGCAGATTAGAATGTTACCTGGCTCTAAACAGAGAGTACGAGACACACACACACACACACACACACACACACACACACACACACACACACACACACACACACACACACACACACACACACACACACACACACACACACACACACACACACACACACACACACACACACACACACACACACACACACACACACACACACACGTGTTGAAATGTAATTATATCACTGTATATATATCATCAATAATATGTAAACATTTTTGAAATGTATGTTAATGTTGTTAATTATTTTGTATTGTGATGCTTTGGCAACATTGTTTCATTTAACTTTCATGCCAATAAAGCCCCATTGAATTGAATTGAATTGAATTGAGAGAGAGAGAGAGAGAGAGAGAGAGAGAGAGAGAGAGAGAGAGAGAGAGAGACTAATCAATGTATGTCTTTTCAGGCCGCCATGTTGTGTCCTTTCTGTGGCCAGCATCTGGGGACAGTTCAATTGCTCTGTGGCTCCTGAGGCAACATGTACAGTCTGTGGCAGAAGTCGAACACAACAGTAAGTTCACTTTTGTTATTGTATCTGTTTCAAATGCAAGAAAAAAGGATTCAACACACTGCTCTGTTTAGAACACTAATGGCAGACGCACACACTAGTTCTCAGCATGAAGGACACGTTTTCTCATTGGCTGTTTATGTGAAATATGTAGAAGCCATCATTACATTGTAGACCAACGCATGATTAAATACACAAAACATGTGTACTATATTATACATGAATAATTGTGTATTAGTTGTATCTTTATAGAGAACATTATACATTTAGAATCAGACTGAGAGACGGTGAGCGGCTGGAAGTCACACCGCCATGCGGCACAAACAGCTGCTGACGTGATGTTTCCTTCATTCTCAGGCGTTCCATAAGGAGGGTCAGGAACTCCCGCTTGGGACCACCAGTGTCCCCTCCATCCTCAGTGTGTCCCTCATCGTCAGTGTGTCCCTCATCATCAGTGTGTCCCTCATCATCAGTGTGTCCCTCATCATCAGTGTGTCCCTCATCCTCAGTGTGTCCCTCATCGTCAGTGTGTCCCTCATCATCAGTGTGTCCCTCATCATCAGTGTGTCCCTCATCATCAGTGTGTCCCTCATCCTCAGTGTGTCCCCTCCATCCTCAGTGTGTCCTTCATCCTCAGTGTGTCCCTCATCCTCAGTGTGTCCCTCATCCTCAGTGTGTCCCTCATCATCAGTGAACTTAACTGACGTCTCATGAGAGGGGTCGAACGAGGCACCTTTGAAGCCGCGGTTGCTCCATCCCACACACACACACACACAGAGAGTTCTGCAACAGTGTCCTCTGCAGTCAGGTGTTCTGTGCTGGGAAAGACACACTGATGTATTGTAATATGAAATGATGAAGCTATAATAAGATTTACAGAATAGAATAGAACAATTAAGTGGTAAAAGTAACAATTAATACATTTCCTCTGCAGTTTGCTCCGTTTCCTCTTCTAGCTCAGACTGGCTGTCGATAAGGAGAAGTGCACACACATGTGTGTGGTTGCTGCAGTGAGACAGTTGAATAATGACTTTCAAATACCTAATATATGCATGACAGTCATATTTACAAAAGGAAGTCGATCCTCTTCCTGTTTTTCAGTACATTGGGTTCTAAACTGACAACAGCACTTTGTCTTACTCCTGCACAACAAACAGTATCTGACCTTTGAGAAATATTGGTGGGTGTTTTTTGAATCGTCTTCACTAAGATGTCAGATGTTGTGGGTGTCATTTGGAAATGTATGAAAGTATACTTGTTCTGCTTCCTGGCAATGTTACCCACTGTGATTGGAGGCTATACAAACAAACAAATGTACAAATAAAGATACACAGCAAACAACTGTCACGATGCAACTGTCAACATCGTTTGCCTATAGAAGGTGTTCTGACCCGGGGCAGACTGGACCTCTTCCTGGAATGGGCTTGGTGCTGCATCCTAGTTTTACCCAGGAAACAAGTGCACACAAAGGTGTTTATTGATTTCATGTTCACAAACTCAAACCTACATGATGGTATAATTACATTTGTATTTAGTCTTACCCGATCAGACGCTGGCTGTGGGGCCTGAGAGGTCTGATAAAGGTAAACAACAAATATATTCAAACTACTGTACTGTTAAAACATTCTGCTTCTTGTGGCACAACATAACATGTTGACAATGTTTTATTTTACCCAGCAAACTGTGGAGTGCTCTGTTCATTTGGAAAGTCCCACACCGGCATACACACAAATGACTGACTGAAATAAAAATAAATTCACTTTAATTAAGAATAAATGCCACGATAAATCCAAACTGACCAAGGTACAGTATATTGTTGACGTCCTTTAATTCTCACATTAGGATTTACGTTGGGGCACAATAAACCAACTCCTCTCTGCACCTAATATATCTATATGATGTCAAGAGTTACATGTAGGTGCACAGTGCTGTCTCTTGACTTGCACGCTCTTTCACCAAACAAGCTAACGCTAGCTGGGTAAATATGACGCTCTTTGTATCAAAACAAAACTTACCTTCTTATATATCGACTTTTTCCACTTCGATCAACTTTGTTTCCTCCGGCTTCAATTTCCAGCACTCTTGTTCGTTCTCTCTATGTCTGGTCAGACATAAATCTGTTCCACGTAGCGCGCCCCCTAGAGACCTGGAGCACTTCCGGAATCTTTTTTTTTTGTATGTGTTTTGGGATTTGTACGTGCTTTGGACTTTGCATATCGTGCAGCGTTTTTTTGTTGCGTTTGTTTTCGGGGTTTGTGTGTTGTATTTAGTTTGCATCATTTCTGTAAATGCAGCGTTTTTCTGTTGTATTTGTTTTCAGGATTTGTTTGTTTTTCATTTCAGGATTTGCAGCTGTTTCCTGCTAATGTATGCATTTTGGGCCGTTGTTCCGCGTTTGCACCTGCCGGCCACCGTACTATCTACAGATAAATATTAAGTCTGACAAAGTACTTAACGTCTAATATATTGCTTTCCTGCAATGTTAACTATGTTGAAGCACTTATTTTAACTGATATTATACGCATTAATTATGCTCTTACAGATGTAGCGCTTCATTTCAGACATTTTGAAACGCGAGGGCCGTGATTGGAACGTGATCTGTCCTCGCTCAAGGGAAAACCTCCAGCTTGACTTGAGACCTCCCCCGTGATAAATAAATGTAATTATAATGAAGCCAGCTGCAATGGATCATTGATCCACCAGGGGGTGCAGTGGGGTTCCACACCAGAGTCCTGCACGGGTCTGATTTTCAAGACCCGCTCCCGCCCGCACCCACCCGCCCGCACCCTCGACGTGCAATACCGAACCCGCCCCGCTACCCGCACATATTGCCGCAATTTGCCGCAACCCGACCCGACCCGTCGGCACAAGATTCGCAACCCGACCCGAACCCGACCCGAACCCGCATATATATGAGCAGTGAAAATGTGCAATTATTAACACATGCAGTTGCATATTTGTCTCAAAAAGCGTGGGATGTTGGTTATTTTCTCCATCTAGGATGACACCAAAAGCCTCCATACGTTGGATTTTGCTCTTGAGGAAGTGTTATTGAAAATGCTGTATTCTCCGCTAGAGAGCTTCACCTCAGCCATTTCGAATGTGGCGCGCACAGCAGCAGATTGATGCGCTGCAGAGGTTATGATTATGCGCGGTCCCGCGGGGGAGAGGTCTGAGGATTTAAACATTAAACTAAATTATTATTATTTTAATATATTTATTATGCAATACCCGCGACGACCCGACCCGCATCATCTTTGTTTTATCCAGAACCGAATCCGGAAAAAAGCGTTTGAAAAAATACCACCCGCGAATCACCTTTCCGACCCGATGCAGGACTCTGTTCCACACTGGAGCTCATGTAAAATAAAGTCAGATACAGTACGCTGGATGTACAGCGGAACTTTGTTAAGATCTATATGTCACGGATATCATACTCTGACATCTAATCATTTACAAAACATCACCATGTTGTTATTTAACAAAATATTGTTGTTTAGTTGACAAAAACAAACGGGAGGAAATGCAGCCCGGCTCTCGATTTTAATCCTAATTTAATCATCATCTTCACCAGGGTTGCCAACTCTCACGCATCTGGCGTGTGACACACGCTTTCACTCTCAATCTCACGCTCTCACGTTGCCCAAACTATTCTCACGCCAAAAACAAGATGAACCGGCGATTGTTTTTGGTTGGTTATTTACAATGTTGAGTTGACAGCTGCTGAGGCTGTCGATCCGCTCCCTCCCAGTCCCCGCCCCCACCAGTCTTAACAATGTTAAAAGACAGCAGAGCAATGGGAACCGGTTGGTCAATCCCTGACCCGTATTGCGCATGTGCAGATCTGAGATCCAGTAGAAATGATAAAAAAATAAAAGTATGCTGCTTATTACTAGGCCAAAATAGAGTCAAAGAGTATATGAGAGTGAGTGTGTTAATTAATATATTTGGCAGTTTGGAGTAAGTCTGTAGATTTGTTTGTGTGTGTGTGTTTCATGTATAGGCCTCTCACGATAATTAATTTTGTTGGATACATTTTCCCGGAAATTATTGCGATAAACAATAATATTGTCAGCACCGTTGTATGACCATTTTAGACCACTGACATAATGATAATATATAATAATAATTCAAGTACATCCTTTCAAACTGCTAGTCACATCCTCATGTAAATGGCAATTTATCGAGTTCATTTTTATTTATCGTACGATAAGTCAATTAATTGCTTATCGTGACAGGCACACAATAAAACAGTGGAAACAAACATGTGTTTGACTTTCATTAGTGAATGAAACTTTGTGCCCTTTATAGTCTGTGTCCAATATTGTGTATTTGTATATATTGTATACTGTATATATCCTATATATATGCTAAGGTCCCACTACTGACACAATAGCAGTAATTTAATGCGCATATGTGTAATTAAACCCATGATATCAAAATCTCACTCCAGCCAGGTACCCAAAGTTGGCAACCCTGTCTTCACCACGATCATTTATGTTTATGTTCGCCGAATTGACATGAAATCACTGACACATATGAATATACTGTATTCAACTTCATTAAAACGTTATTGACGTGCCTAAACTCAGTAATTCACTAAAAATATTTATATTTTAATGGAGCCTCGTCGGCAGATCAGGATCCCGACGCGTAGCCACATTCTCAACAAAGTAACGACATGACTCCCAATATTAATTGAAATGCTTTTATGGATTTAGAAAATGTTTTTATTGATTTAAAAAATAGTTGTATTGATTTAAATTGACATGCATCCGCTAAGAAAAATAGTCCGTTGTTACCATTTTTAAACAGTCTGAATGAAACGGCAGCTCTCAGCTGTGTATTTAGACAACTAATGGCCCATCAACCACAGCTCTCTCCCCCCCTCCCCCCTGATCGTTCTTCTCCAGCAGCTAAATTAACTGTAGGTTACTCTGAGTGACAAGCTTACAGTTAGACACAACACTGTCATTGCAAGTGACCCTCAGTTAGACTTTTATGTTCAACTGCTACATTCGTTATGGATAAAATAAGGGCTTCTACTGTAGGCGACCTAATTACCTTAACACTAGAACCGCCAGAGGTTTTTGTATAGGCCTACCTAACACCATCAAATCCCGTTATTAGAATGCAATTTTTAACAACATAGGGTGCTACATAACACACTTTCAGGAAAAGTCACGGACTGGGAGACTTTAATATTTTATTGAAAAAAAGTTACATTGCACACACACAACACACATCACACAAATTGACCCGATTGGCGATTCTAGTGTTAAATAAACTCACTAATGAATGGAACCAGTTCAATACACATTATTCTTATTCTTATCATTCTTTATGAGCACAGAAATAGTCTTAGGCCCCGGCCACACGAGGATGAAAACGGCTAAACGCATAGGATTAACGCAAATGCAATCGCAAAAAAGCTTCCGCCCACACGCAATATTCACCGGATAGTGTCTGTCCACACGAGACAGCTCCGTTTAGCTCCAACCGCTGGAGAAGCTGCAGTACATATGCAGGAGCCTGTTCGTGGCGCTGTAACTTCCTCCACAAAAGCAGCGAAGAAGCATGGTTGTCATCGTTGCCCTTCTGTTTATTCTCCGCGGTGGGGCCCGAGGGAACCGGGCAGAGTTTTTCGCCAGTCAACGTGTATTAAAGTTTAAATCTTCCGGACACAATTATAAAAGTGCCGGTCAAAGGTCTTTTTTGTTATTTATTGAGCTTTAAAACAAATGAATAACAAATCTATATAATATAATAATAAAATACATGGAGCCTCTCTTTTTCCTCCCTCTCTTCGGACAGCGTCAGTGTCTGTCTCATGCAGTTTTAGTTTAGGTAGTTTGAGAGGTGTCTCCGTCCTATCAGATTAGACTTCACTCGCGTTTATGTCCATATCGAGAGAAAGATAAATAATCTGAATTCAGTGTGTAGTTTACTTTGACGCGGGGGTGAGCAGCAGAGGTGGGGAGAGGCGGGGATATTGCCTCATCATTATCATTATTCTGAGGTGAGGCAGATCTCATCTGTGCCTCACCCTAGCCCACAGTAGCTGGCTTGAGAGCGCTCACAAAATAAGTGCCCGCGTTAAATGAGTGTCCGCGCTCCAGCCAGTTACTGTGGGCTTACGTGAGGCAAAGCTCGTCCCTGCCTCACTTCTCATCGCTACCCGTAGTCAGCCGAATTAGTGTTGATACTGCAAGGAGACGCATTGTGTGAAAAGAAATGTAAGATGCTGTTTAATTGCTTATATATTTATGATCCACGTCACATCTTCAGTTTTGGCGGCAGTTCTCCTGTTTGTCTAGAAGTCTTCTCAGCAGGGCTCTATAAATAGAGAACTACGGCAGATATGTAATATTTAATGCAGCCGAACTGTGTATTACAATGCCGTTATGTGATGACTTTCAAAGAGAAAAGCAAGCACACTCGGAATAAAGTATTATTGTATTTTTAAATACAGTTTTCAGATTTCACATCACATTAACACCAAATCCCAGCATGCATTGCGGCTAAAGCATCCAATCATCGAGCATCGAGCTGAGGATCTTGCCTACGTCTGTTCCGGTTTCGTTTATGACCGATGTATTTTGTTATACACACATTCCTTCACATTTACATTTTAATTTGCATTAAAGTATTTCGTGAGGCCTTCTAACATGTTTTTAAATATAACTACGGTTGTAGTTGAAGAGTTTGTAAATTAACATGAACCGAAGCAACTCAATCGCACAACGTCACGTCCGTTAATGCCACATCTACACTATGATCTACACGCATGGATTAACATCGATTTAATACATTAATGTAGCCTTTGTTTCTGCTAAAAGAGGTGTCGACCAGCTGGGACAACAAGAAAATCGGCGTAATCGAGTGTAACTATTACAAAATAAATCATTACGTCGGGGTAGCATTTGCTTGGTATTTCCGGTTATTTCTCCACTGGTTAACATCGGTTAACAATACCGTGTAACTGTCACGTTTGAAGGGACGAAATCGTGACATCTTCACGTCTCCCAGCATGGTAAATCGTCACATGTTCACGTCTTGCCGTGATACCGGGTTGGGTGAAGTCTGGCTACAAAGGGAGGTGTCCAATAGGGTTGCAGCAACAATGATTTATAATACCATGACAGAAGCCATTATTGAAACAAGTATCTTTTGTACTAATGGCAGATTTTTAGTGAATATGTTATACCATCGAAAAACCATACATCGTACGATATTTTTGTACGCCTTGTGGGTAGACGGAGAGTTTATATTTATTTAATGCAACGTTATGGGTTTTACATGTCCTGTTCAGAATAGGGTAATCATTGCAATATTAATTGAGCATGTTATGCTGAAAGGAGGGAGTGTCATGATTATACAGACATGTTGATTTCAGCGACGTTGTAGTTAATAAATAATAACATGTAGTTAACAATAGGTCTCATAACGACAAAAGGTATGCCGAAGCTTGGGCCTCCTCCAAGGAGGGAGTGGTCCAGTTTTAGATATTAGATGAATAGAAGTGATGAATATGTCAGAACTCTTGAGTAATATTATCCAAGTTTTGTCTACACAGGCTAGGAAGGCTACAGAGATACTAGACGAGACACAAGAAGAGACTCCTGTTCGGCCAGGTGATTGGGTGAGGGTGAAAGTTCACTAAAGACAGTGAGCTGATCCCGGTGGATGGAACCGTGAGAAGTTGTAATGAACTTCACACGCGCTCCGGTTTAAAGGTAAAGACAAAGGAGCAAATTGACACCACCTCACACATTGTCACCTTTCACTGGCAACTTCCAGAACATTATTGGGAGTTAGGACTGATTTGGCAGAGCTGGAACAAAACAATAAATAGAAATAAGATAAAGATAGAAACAGCTCAAAAGACGAATTGTCTATAGATTTGTATAGATTGTATACTAAAGTGAAAACCTATTTTTTGTTTTACACCTGAAAAAGAGTCCAACGTTTTTGTTTTTGTATACGTCATTTTTGTACTCATCATTTAAATTCTGTAACTAACACAACCATGGAGAAAATAGAGATGATGTCAAGAACAAAGCCAAAGCAATTGTGGGGTCCCCTATGGATAAGAGTCAGAATAGCATTGTTGATTGTGCTCGTTACACTTGGCACCTTTCTGGTTGGATGGAGAGTACAATATCATGTAAGACATGGATCCATTAGTTCACTCATAGAGAATGCCCACATCACTAACACAACTCCAGCTGTGTTTCAGAGACTTTCACTTATCCCCAGAGCCAAAAGATCAGCTGAGCAACAAGAGGAGGAGTTAGAAATACTCGGTCCCAAAGGTGAGGCGGTTACAATTGAAGGAGTAGATAGCACTTCTCCGCGCCGTTCCTATGAGTTTGCTTTAAAAGAAGGAACACTCAAAACAACCAGGACGAGGGTTAAACAATAATCTGTTTTAATTATAAAAGGTAATAATGCAATACAATATAATACATTACCATACCATACAAAGCCATATCATATCATATCCGTAATGTAAAGAGTAGGCCTACTCCTGCCCTGATTCACGTGCTGCAAGACCCTCCGGTCTGAGCAGCGCGAGAAGAGAGAGAGAACAACAGGCTGAACAAGCTCTCAATACCAACACAAGAAGGAAGGGGCGGAGTTAACTTGGTCGTCTTTTCCGGTCATTTCATTTGGGAGATACCAAAGACGCTGTCTCACAGGGAATCAGCGCGGGCCAGCAGAGAACCAAACAGTTTCAGTTTGAAGCAAAACACATTCTTATTATGTAGCTTATCACACAATAGTCCATATGTTTTCCCTTTATGGAAGCCACACGTGTTGGGAATTTATCAGTCATCATCTCATGACCCCCTCAGGACCAGCTAACCCACAGAGCTTCTCAAGGCCTGCAGGATGCGCATCATTCATTTAAGAAGAATTTAACCATTATATCTGGGGGAAATGTCCCTCGCAATTTGCAAAGCCTATCAATGGTTTAACCAAGAAAAACACTCAAAGGGGTAATCCTTTCACTCAAAACAGAACTCACAAGTAATTCTGCATCTTCCCTCTTCAAAAATAGCCTAAAAACACCCTTTTGATAAAAGGGTAAAAGTGAAAGAAAAAGACTATTGCGCTAATCTACTTTTAAGAAAAAGGGAACATTGTTTCAGGAATCTATAAAAAACCTCTCTATATTTAAGAGGAAAAATGTACTTTTTGTTCCTTCAACTATTAACACACAGGAATGTATAAACCCACACATATATTAGGGATAACATGATGCAATACACCTCCTATATATGGGTGACATTAAAATGAATATACCAAAAATATGCTGCCTCACTTCTTCTGTACAATACCTTACATCAATTTCCACACAATCAAGATGATTCACCCCCCCCTACAGATGTAGCACTCCAGATCAGACTCAAATGGGTGTGTCCCAGTCAAAAGCCCAGCGGATGCCAGTGGCTGGGGGTGTTGCCAAATTGCTAGAGGGCGTTGCCCAATTTCCCCATTTGTTCAATTACAGGATTTAACCATGAGATGGCGCTTCATTCACAAAATACACAATGGGTGTTGTAGAAACATCAATATTTTAGATCAAATAAAGTATATAGTTTGCTTTATGCAGTATATTTCTTGTAATATTGTACAGTAGATTGAAGTAAATCAACTTATACATTAAGATAAGATAAGATGGACCTTTATTAATCCCGTGGGGAAATTCAGTAGTTCAAACAGCAACAGGGTGAGAGTGAAAAACAGGACAGCACAGATTCACACAGATTAATAAAATCAAAAATAAGATGAGCGATAAAAATAATAATAATGAGAAACTATGAAATAAGAAATGAATAAAACTAAAATGTAATTATCATATCATATATTATAATGTATTGTATTATTAAGTAATATCATACATTAACCCCATTATAGCAGATGCCACATTAAATGGATGAACACATGTATGCATTATTACTTCACATTTATTTCTAAATACAAGTTGTAAAAATACTTATATGTATTTAATATTAACCCTTTGGAGTCGACCGTCACGCCGGCGGGATCAGATCACATGACCTGTTCAAGCCGGTGCCGCATAAAAACAACAGTCCGGACAACATTGCCGTGTGTTTCTGTCGAAAGTACTGGCTTGAAACTATATCCCAGTCTTTGTTTCATGCAAAAAGACCCAGTAAACACGGAGATACGATGATATAAAGTTAATACATTTCAAAAGTATGAAATATGGAAGCACATATTTGAATATATTTGCTGTATTTGATCATTTTACGAAACGGAAAATACTGGAAACTGTAGATCCTGCTCAACAGGATGTATATGTGTATTTCTGTCGAAAGTACTGGCTTGAAACTATATGCCAGTCTTTGTTTCATGCAAAAATACCCAATAAACACGGACATACGATGATATAAAGTTAATACAGATATATCTCAGAAGTATGAATAATGGAAGCACATATTTTAATATCTTCGCCGTATTTTATCATTTTACGAAACGGAAAATACTGGAAACTGTAGATTCTGCTCAACAGGATGTATTTACCAGGGAGGGGTGAGGTAATCAGTTAAACGGAGTGATACGAAACGAGACGAAAAGAGACGAAGAGACGGCGGGAAATGGAGAGAGACGAAGATATACGAAGACAGGCGGCGGGAGACGAAGAGAGGCTGCGGGAGACTGCGATTGAAGTAAAGTGACAGACAAACATTGAGAATTTAGATATAGTTAGATAGATTTAGAGTTTTGAAGACTCAACTATGATGAAGAGAACTCTGAACGTGAGTCAAGCTTTAAGCTTGTTTTTTGACATGGAGGAGGAGGAATCTGTGATGTTGCCCTCTGTGTCATAGTTGACAGAAACCGCTTTGAAGCGTGGCACAGATAAAGACAGAAAAAACAGATTGTTGTACATAATGTGTATATATATATATTTGTATTATATTTATAATAACACTTTTACCTTATCAGAAAGAAATCCCATGCTACCTCAATCAAACTTTCACATTATCATAGTCACATCCCATGTATATATTTCCAGCTTTTAAATGGTTTCGTTGTGTATGTTTGTGTTATGAAAAATAAAATCATTTTCAAAATCTGTTTTTACATTTTTTTTTTTTATTTTGGGTCCAAAATGTTCATATAGTAGAAGATCACTGCTCTAAACAAAGTCAAAAATCCTACATCCAAACGAAATAAATATAATTAATTATGATGAATACGTTAAAGAGCCTGTGACACGGTTTTCCCCCATCATCCAAACCCATCAATTTGAGTACATATTGTCCCCTTGAAAACCGTTACTGAACTGATTTTGGATATTTGTACTTTGATAACCATTAGTCTGCCTTCAATGTTGACAATTTTCTGGATCTTCTCGCGGATTCTTCAAGTCCCGCCAAATGATGGGTGACGTCATTGCGGGCACAGCGCTCCAGCTGCACCGTCCAGGATCCCAGCATCTGCATGTAAACCTTTATATATATACAGTCAGATGTAAACGCACGATGGTGCACACAGCAGCAAGCTCAGACAGCGATGACAGGTTAATGTTGAACGTGTCTGAGAGCTCATGAGGCTGAAGGATCGGTTTATGTTGTATCTGTTAGAAGTTTAGGAATGAGGTGCGTCAATATGGGCGATCATATGGTCATGTAGCCAGTGGTGGAATGGGACTAAAAATCATCCCGGGACTCTCGACCGGCCCACTTCGGTACCGCTAGTAAATTGTCAACGGGGGGAGCGGGGGATGTAAAATACAAATATAATGTATAATGTCTGTGTCTTTGACATTAGCGCTGCTAGCCACCTGTGCCCTGTACTACGAAGCCAGTTCAACAGACCCTGGATATGTTTGAGTAACAAACAAACTAACAACAAACTAACAAACGAGATCTCGCTAAGCGGTCCTACGACGCTGGTTATCAACTCGGTAAATCAAGCCAGGGTTTCTCTCTCCAGCTGAGAGCGCGTTCACGTCTAAGACACGAGTGGATCTGACTTTAATTACATTTGTCTCGAGTGTTTCGTCAACATAATGTGTTAAATAATACTTCTGCATCCAGTCTGTGACACTGTGAGTGTTGCACGGCCAGATGAGGCTGGAGAAGCTGACTCAGATAAGGAAATATATGATATATTATGATATTATATGATCGATGATCTGATTGATGATATAATATGAATGATAAGTGCGACACGTCGGCGTCTTCTCTGCATACGGCAGTTTAAACTGTATTTTCTTTATCCTGTAATATGACTTGAGAGATTTAAACTCCGCACACTGAGTTAATCTCTTTTCTATAGACGCCGGAGGCGGGCAGCGTCAGGTAAAAGAAGTTATTTAGCGTTCTCAAACCTGAGCCTCACGCGCCGCCTATGGGGGATGTGCTAGTTACTTATCCGACCGGCCCACTTCGGTACCGGCCCATCGGGATTCGTCCCGATGGCCAGTCCGCCACTGCACCCAGCCCACGTAAACTGTCAACGGGGGGAGCCTCGCTGCGGGGAAACGGTGGACCTAGTGTCCTGATCGGAGTGGGAATAATAATAATAATCCGTGCATTTTATCCATTAATTTCCCCAACATTGTGGTAAAAAAACCACACGTTTAATCCACGTTGGTGTACTACTACAACTACAAAAAGCATCGGTTTGTTTTCTCATCAGTAAATGCAGACCGGCTCAAACAAACGATTTTTAATCATCATCCTCACTCATCATTTAATGTATCATATGTTCGCCGAATTGACATGAAAGCACTAATAAATGTAGTTTCGATTAATAATAAATAATCGATTTGTTTTTATATCACATCCGACGGGAGGAAATTCAGCAGCTCTCACTCCCGATTTTTAATCCTAATGTAATCATCATCTTCACCACGATCATTTATGTTTATGTCGCCGAATTGACATGAAAGCACTGACACATATGAATATACTGTAGTCAACTTCATTAAAACGTTATTAACGTGCCTAAACTCAGTAATTCACCATTTCTACGCATGACACAACACACTTTGTCCGTGTTTGGCTCTCGAAGCGTTCCCGCATTGACGTCACTTCCGGCTTCCCCCAAAACTTCAAAATGAGTGAAGGAATTTCCCCGCGATGTTCGAAATTATTGATATTTAACGAAACGGTATCGCTTTCTCTTTTTTAAACTGACGGTTCGAGATTACTAGTAGCCCAATATTTCATTGCACAACAGTTGTTGGGATGGTGTCACAGGCTCTTTAAGTCTTGTTAATTGTTTTTCACTTTTATTAAATGTTTGATATTTCCGGTGGAAATGGTGGACTATCGGACATGCATGCTCTCGTGCGAAATCTACTAAAACAAAGTATGCTATGTATATTTAGTTTTCGTTGATGAGACGAGACGGACTAAGGTGTTAATGATGGACTATCGTACATTCAAAATGCAGCATATTTCCCCCAAGTGTCTGTCAAAATGCATTTTACGTTTCTAACTTGCAATATCATTATTTCCGCTCACTTCAGAAGAGCGATCTCCCTCTCTGTGTGCGGGGGATCACAGGAGGGGGTGGGGGGGGGAGAGCTGTGGAATGTGACACACATTCCGATGGCCAATTAGTTTTAAACAAAGGGTCCCCAACATACATAGGACACATGGGGGGTTGGGCTGGTGAACGATGGTCTGCAGCACATCACAGAGGCATTTAAAAAGTGAAGACAATACATTATGGAAATGTTCACATCAGGCACCTTCAAGTTAAACAATACTACTGTACAGTAAACAATTAACACAGTAAATTATGTGGATTAAATCACATGTATTTCGTTAAAAATAAACGAAATGACTCGGTTTGCATTCATAAAGAATGCACAAACGTGTTTAATCGTTAATGTCAGATATGTACTAAGTAAATAGCCTACATTAGATCCTGCTCAAGATTAGATTCAACTTTATTGTTATTGCACAGATTACAGGTACTGAGACAACGAAATGCAGTTTAGCTTCTAACCAGGTGCAACAAGCAGTAAAGTGAAAAGTAATGTTCACAATCTACAGAATAAAATATATAATGAATTGAATGATGAATAAACAGTGAGGGGTATGAATACACTAGATATCAGCCTGTGAGCAGTATGAACAGTGTGTTAATCGTTAATGTCAGATATGTACTAAGTAAATAGCCTATATTAATTTCATGATGGATTAAAGCACATTTATTTCGTTAAAAATAAACATGTAGGGTGAATTGCCCTAATGTGGAACATTTTTGCATTTCAGACTTCGGGAATATATTGCGACATGAAGCCGATACAATAAATCAAAATCCAGTAACATTCTGAAATCCCCAGGATGTGTCCTAATCAAACCAAAAGAGAACATGCCGATATTAAACTCATAAAAGAAATGGTAGACATATTAGTACTCTTAGTGACAAGTTGTCTCAGACAATCTGTTTTCCTAATGTGGGACAGTTCTGTGCAAAATGTGGGACACTGAAAAGTCTATATTAAAAAGCCTCAGTCACCTTCATTCATGTAATAAAAAAATCTCATAACACTCAAAGCTACAGTAAATGTGCAATACCATGCTGTGTTACTATTTATAATGTTATTGTTGTTACAACAGAAGATGTTTTTATTTAAATGCATCAATCTGGTGCACTGAGGGCAAAATTAGTAGATTTGTGGATACAGCTCTCAACACTCATGAAACAGAACTGTTCTTACAATGTGTGTTGGAAGGTATTAAATTACTATGCATATGTTATTGTGTAAACAAACAGCTGATCACCTGAGAGCTGCCGTTTCATTCAGAGCGTTTAAAAAAAACGACGGTCTGATTTCAACAACTCAATGTGTGATTATTATAGCAGTAATATTAGACACTAATAATACAGTAAACTATGAACACTGTACATATTATTGTTTGCCCGTGGGATTAGGGTGATCGGTAGTGAGAGCCGCTGCATTTTCCTCCGTCGGATGTGATATAAAAACAAAGCGATTATTGTTGTTGTTGTAAACTCACGTGGATTAAATTTAGTGCATTCATTTCAACTCACGAACATATGATACATTAAATGAATGCGAGGATGACGATCGAACATCGTTTGTTTGACCCTGGATGCATTTCCTGATCTAAAAACATAGCGATGATTTTGTACTTACGCCAACGTGAATTAAACATTATTTTGTTAAATAAAAACATGGTGATGTTTAGTAAATGAGATTATTATAGCAGTAATATTAGACACTAATAATACAGTAAACTATGAACACTGTACATATTATTGTTTGCCCGTGGGATTAGGGTGATCGGTAGTGAGAGCCGCTGCATTTTCCTCCGTCGGATGTGATATAAAAACAAAGCGATTATTGTTGTTGTTGTAAACTCACGTGGATTAAATTTAGTGCATTCATTTCAACTCACGAACATATGATACATTAAATGAATGCGAGGATGACGATCGAACATCGTTTGTTTGACCCTGGATGCATTTCCTGATCTAAAAACATAGCGATGATTTTGTACTTACGCCAACGTGAATTAAACATTATTTTGTTAAATAAAAACATGGTGATGTTTAGTAAATGATTACATGTCTCTTCCTTAAGCACAGAATATGATCCTATCCGTGACATATATGGATCTTAACAAATATCCGCTATATCAGATACCTGTAGATCAGCTGTTTATTTCACATGAGTTTCAGTGTGGCAGCTTTTCACGGCTCCCCCTGGTGGATCCATGATCCATTGCAGCTGGTTTCATTATAATTAAATGTATTTATCAAGGGGGCGTTTCAAGTCCTGCGGGGGGGTTTTCCTTATCAGCAGGGGCCCACCCCGTGCCGATCACGGACCCGCACGGGTAGGCGTCTGAAACGAAGCACTACATCTGTATATGCAGTTCTTGTATCAAATGATGAGATGGGTTTAAGTGATCGGGATATATAAGTGATGGGGATTTACAGATTAGGGGAATCTCCAAATACACTGGATCCATGTTTTAGTCTGTACCAGAAACACCCCCTGTTAAGTTTATGAACAACCGACTGGTGACCTGAGCACAATTATTGAAAATGATTACAGTAGAAACAGGCTACTAACCCACAAGTACAGCTTTGTACGTACAAACTCTATGAACAAAATTCCCCAGCAGATTGTGGCGACATTGCACAGATATGTCCAGTCCCAAGTTACTAATGTTTAAATAACAGTGAGATTTGAAATGATGGAGAAAATGTGGGGACGTTCTTTTATAGTGTGTGAAATATGTGGTGCTTGAAACATGTAGGTATTTCAATTTATAGAAGAAGATGGTTTCCTGAAAGTTATTCGGAGTAGCCATGTTACAGTGCACTCAAAAAAAGGACTTTGGCTGGCTGTCACATCAAATAAAATGTAACATTTACATTTTCAACGTAATAATTTCATGTTTCCAAGATGAACGTGATGAAAACATGTATGGTTTGCATGAATCGCAACAACTTCACATTTATTAGATTCATTCATGTTGAGATAAACTGAGACAAAAGGATTAGGGTATATCTGATTCCCACTCCAGAGCAGAAGGTGGCGGTATAACCACCAATAAACTGGATACCAACCACAGTCTATGATACCAACTAATGTAAACAGAGACAAAAATCAATCTACTTTTAAATGTTGACGGTTGTAAAGATGTGAAACAACAAACACGGCTTGAACAATAAGGCATGCTACATTATTGACTGCTCTTGGACACTTCCATGGAGGTATTAAGAGAACTCTGCCAGACTCTGCCATTGTTTGATTTTGACCACGATCTGGTGGGAAAGGTTTTCCCCTCCATCCTGTGTGCACTCGCAATATTTGGGCGTAACCGTAAACTTAACCATCATCATCGCGAGAGAGGATCGTTGAGACAAGAAAGATCGTTGAGACAAGAAAGGCCGTTGGCGAAAGTTGGAGGAGGTAAGCAGAAAACATTGTCATCTAACTGTGAAGCTGTTAATAAATGTCATCAACTGCTAGTCCATGAGCGATATTGTGGTAACGTTGATAGTTAATTTGTTATTTAGTGTTCTTTTTTTATCTCACTTAAAAAGCCGAATGAGCTGATGAACATGCTAAAGCTAACGTCGTTAACTAGCTAGTCTGTGTAACTGCCAGTTAGGGAGATGGTTCAAATATACACTGTAAAAAAAATACAAGTTGACTCAACTTAAAATAATTTGTAACCCTGTTGCCTTAAAATTTTGATTAGGGCCAGGAAAGTATCTTAAGTAAATTCAACTTACAATTAAGTTTAGCCAGGAAAGGATATCAAGTAATTTCAACTCTCAATTAAGTTTAGCCAGGAAAGGATATCAAGTAATTTCAACTCTCAATTACGTTTCTCCAACTTAAAAAACCAAGTTCACAGGACTCTAAATAAAGCAAGTAAACCATTCGGTGAACTTCATTTTTTTTGTCAAATGAAAAATATTTTTGTTGCATCAACAACTTTTCTCAAATTCTCTCAACTCACCCTTAAAGGTGGGGTAGGTACGTTTCAGAAACTGGCTCGAGATACACTTTTTGTTATATTCCATGGAATGCTCTTAACGTCCCAACGTAGCAATGAATATCTTAAGTGCTTTGACAAAAAATCCATAAAAAAATGTAGAAGCCGTAATACTGTAAAAAGTACAACCAATCCGTTTAGCCGCCCGGCTAAACGGATTGGATGGCCTACCTGCCTGTCAGCCTTCCATCGGGGCACAAACTTATCTCGTGCCATCATTGGTCATGTGCGCGTTCGTGTGTGTTGGAGGAGGGGCTCTATAAGGAAGTGGCAGATTTTCTCCGGTTGTGTATTTTCAAATTCTAGCGATCTCGAGCCGGTTTCTGAAACTTACCTACCCCACCTTTAAGTGTCTTAAACTTAGAATAATTAGTTCAATTGATAGACTGTGTAGTTAATAAAACACTAAATGAACTAACTACCCTAATTCTCATCAACTTATTAGTTTTAGCAGTAGGCCTACCAACAAAGTTATTAAAGTTGTTTAAACTTGACTTTATGTTCAGTGAACATTGAAAGTTGTCTGGTCTAGCAATCTTAAATTCAGACAACATTTTTGAATTATCAATTGCTCTGGCTACCAAATCCAACATTTTCAAACTGGTGAAGTGAATTTATGAAACAATTAACATTAAAAAACATACATTTATTCATAATGTAGTAACTTTGTTGAAAGTGCAGTAGCTCAAGACGGAATATCAGCAGCACATTATTAATAGAACAACGAACTATGCCTCGAGTAATATATGTTTAAAGGCAACGCCTTTCTTTGAAACATCTATCCAACTGCAAACAAGCCAAACTTAAAAACATGCTACAGTTCAGCAAACAGATATTGTATTGGTTAATATTTACGTGGATAAACAATGAAAAGTTGTGCCTTTAACCCGAATCTGTATAAACATGTATAGAGTGCCACAGTGACGCGTCCTAAAACTCGGAAGTAAACTCTATCTATCCAACCCAGTCTCACGGCATTTCGTGTTCACCAACACGATTTTTAATCTATTGATTCGTGTTCACCATCACGATTTGCCCCTTTTTTTCGTGTTGCACAGCACGATTTTAAAAGCAATGTATTTCTACTGGGAACGTGTTTCGTGCCTGCAGGCTGCAGCACGTCTTTTTCTCCGGTCGGGGCGAGGAAGACCGGAAGCTGTGTGGTTCATAAAAACATGTTCTTACTCAATATCAAGCCACAGTTATTGATTTTATTTTAAATCGTATAATTTCGGACTTTTGTTGCCGTCTGTGAGGAAAATAAATGGGGCTCAGAGCCTCAGGATACTGAAATCTGTATTTTTAAATATTTCTTTCCTTCTAATTTGTTATTCTTTTCAAAATAACACACTGTTATTTACTCACCAATAACACACAATTATCCTTGCTTTTATTTATTGGTTTAATTCCATAACCTCGGGCTTTTTTGGTGTCCGTCAGGAACTGAATTTCAAAATAAAAATAACCGGAAACAGACGTAGGCCTATAAGGGACATTTCGAGCATCATTGCGATTGTCAACATTTCTGAGTTTAGGATGGCCGAAAACACTACACTACCCATAATCCCCAGCTATCGTTTAGGACTACAGTTCCCGTAAGGTTACGCAGAGCGTCAAACAGCTGTGTGAAATGGAACGAAACCACGCCAGACTATCCAAAACTAGAATCGAACACCCCCCCAGAACTACACATGCTGGCTATTGTGTTTCGCAAAATGTTCTATGGGACGTCTCTACTGAACGTTTTCGTTTTTCCCACAATTAGAAGTTGCCATTATTAAACACATTGGTGTTATCAAATGTAAAACATATAATTAATAAATGGGTGAAAATCACTTGTGTCCATAATGCGCAGCATTAATATATACCCACATGACAGCTCATTGCTACTTTGTAATTCTACTCCACTACAATTCAGAGGTTAACCTGGTATTTTTACTCCACTGCATTTATTTGAGTTACTTTGCAGATTCTGATTAATTATGTGAAATATAAACAACCCTTAAATCAGACTTTAGTTACACCTGAGTAAAATTCAGGTAAGGTGATTGTCAAGTGCCAACAATCAGGAGAGATATTTGATAGTTGGTGCTTGAGAAGACTAAACATGTATCTGCAATTGACATGAATGGAAACAAGTCATAAAGTATATTCATTACTCGTTATTCTCTACTAATAGTTAATTAAAGACTGTATATTATGGCTATTTTGCACATCCCTTTCAAGATTTTCAAAGGTTTATTGACATATCATACACAACTACGGTGTAGTTATGCAATGAATGAAAAACTTGGGTCACAGGTTCCTCAACAGTGCATTACAAGACATCTATCAATATGTGTGTACCTCCACCATTAAACTGTCATATTCTGCACATTTCTTATTCTATCTACATACATAAGAGTATAATTAATGTGTATAATATCAGTTAAAATAAGTGCTTCAACATAGTTAACATTGCAGGAAAGCAATATATTAGACGTTAATTACTTTGTCAGGCTTAATATTTAATGTTTAAATAAAGGTTAATCCGTTTTTCTGTTTTGCACCTCCTCCTATTAATATCTGTGTACATCCTGCACTAAACTGTTTTATTGTAGAGATCACTTATAGTATCTTCTTGATTTTGTATATTCTATATTTCTATATTTATACTTTCCCCCTATGAAAGTATGTACTCTTAATATTTTTTTAATCAAATATAACACATACAAACAATAATTCAATAACGTGCTTTAACCACTAGGAGGTGCACACAAGGTGCACACAGCCATAATAACTTTGTATTATTAGTGTGTATGTTAGAGATGTTAAGATTCACCGATTCGCATCGGTGCACCGGCATAAACGTTCAAGATGCGAGTGCACCGGTTGAAAGAGTGCACATCGGCTACAGTTTGGGTTGAACCGGGTTGAACTCGCGATGCATCGATTGCGTAGCGTCTTTGCATCGGTAAAAAAACGATTCATTCATATAAAATCCCCTCATCTTGTCAACGCTCAGCAGAGACGATCTTTGATATTTGCTTCGCCACTACGGAGGCCGAGAGTCTCAGTTATCAACAAAACACGGAAGTTGAGGAGAAAGAGAAACACAGCGCACCGAAAAATACCTACAAATCAAACGTTTGGCAACACTTGGGATTGTTCAAGAAAGACGGTGTAATAGTCCTTTATGCTATATAGCTGACCGCAGGTCATGGAGAGTAATAAGGTATCCGTAGACCTTTGTATGAGGTATCTTTATTACTTAACAGGTCTTCAGCCATGATACATAGATCCGTCCTAGATGCGGGCTTGCATACTCACAGTATCACTCCGCAGCCGCACCCCATCAGTAACGTCCTGATGGTATATGTGCGCGGCACTATATACTACAGACGGTCAACTTGAAAAATCGCTCGCAAATTGTTAACGATGCCGAGCCACTTTAAAGTACACAAGTAGTACGAGGAACTTAGTGACGCACATAAAGAGGCGACATGGGGTCTGCGGCTGAAAAGAGAAACCTGAAAGTTAGACATGAGTTAAATCACTCAGTGAGGTGTTCTGTCAGAGAGAGTGGTGTTTAGTTTACAGCAGCCTGTGACGGCCAATAATAATTTAAATGTCTTCCTCACTGTAAGCAGTTATGAAATACCTGTTTGTGAAAGGTTATTTGTATTCTTTATTGTTCATATAGAACCCACTGCTTTCTGCTCACTGGTGAGTCAGCCGATGGGCATTGCACTATGGTAGCTGTTATTTGCACATTGTTAATCATGAGCAATGCATCCTTACATTGTTTAACTGTGAGGTGTTATATTATTGTACTCTGGAGAGCTTTTAAAGGTAAAAAGATAAA
This sequence comes from Pseudochaenichthys georgianus, assembly GCF_902827115.2. Lineage (NCBI taxonomy): Eukaryota > Metazoa > Chordata > Actinopteri > Perciformes > Channichthyidae > Pseudochaenichthys > Pseudochaenichthys georgianus. The sequence continues at coordinate 417,098 of NC_047505.1, read as the reverse complement.
CGGCATGATGGGATGTGCAGTACCAAATATGTAAAGCACTTTTTTGTTAATGTATGATTTGCTGCATATAAGGAATAAAACAAAAATCCTCTGTCGTACCAAATTGAAGTATCATTATTTTTGCATAGTGTTGAATCGCATCGTATCGCACCGAATCGCATAATGTTGAATCAAATCGTATCGAACTGTATCGCAACAGGGGTGAATCGTATCGTATCGCATCGCCTGGTGTTTCAAATGTATCGTTAATGTATCGTATCGTGGCAACGTATCGAGATGCGCATCGCATCGGCCTCAGTGATGGAGATGCACATCCCTAGTGTATGTACAACATCTGAAGATGTATAGTTTTATGCATGCTTTCACATCATTTTACAGCATATTGCTATACTATTTCAGACTCAGTATTTACATTCTTACATTCAAAGAAAATCAGTAATATCTTTGAAAACTACAGTCCTTTTCTATCAGCTGTGCACCGTTATGGTGTACATATAACCTATCTATGAATTAGATCAAATGTAAAAGTCAGCCGAATTAGTGTTGATACTGCAAGGAGACGTATTGTGTGAAGAGAAATTGAAGATGTTGTTTAATTGTTGATATATTTATGATCCACGTCAAGTATTCAGTTTCGGCGCCATTTCTTCCAGTTTTTCCAAAGGTCTTCTCATCAGGGCTCTCTAAATAAATAACTACGGCAGATCTGTAGTATGTAATGCAGCCGAACCGTGTATTACAATGCCGTTATGTGATGACTTTCAAAGAGAAAAGCAAGAGCACTCGGAATTAAGTATTACTTTATACTTTTAAAATGTTTTCCGGATTTCATATAATATAAACACCAAATCCCAGCATGCATTGCGGCTAACACATCCAATCAGTGAGCTTAAAACCATAGCTGAGGATCTTGGGTAATCGCTCGAAATGCCTACGTCTGTTTCCTGTTATATTTATTTTGAAATTCAGTTCCTGACGGACGCCAAAAAAGCCCGAGATTATGGAATTAAACCAATAAATAAAAGCAAGGATAATTGTGTGTTATTGGTGAGTAAATAACAGTGTGTTATTTTGAAAAGAATAACAAATTAGAAAGAAAAAAAGATTTAAAAAAATACAGATTTCAGTATCCTGAGGCTCTGAGCCCCATTTATTTTCCTCACAGACGACAACAAAAGTCCGAAATTATACGATTTAAAATAAAAGCAATAACTGTGGCTTGATATTGAGTAAGAACATGTTTTTATGAACCACACAGCTTCCGGTCTTCCACGACCCGACCGGAGAAAAAGACGTGCTGCAGTCTGCAGGCACGAAACACATTACCAGTAGAAATACATTGCTTTTAAAATCGTGCTGTGCAACACGAAAAAAAGGGGCAAATCGTGATGGTGAACACGAATCAATAGATTAAAAATCGTGATGGTGAACACGAAATGCCGTGAGACTGGGTTGATCTATCATAAATCTATCGATTATATTTATGATTAGAAAATTATAAAAGTAGGGTAGACATGTGGAGATTATCCGGCTGAACAAAACGTGATCCGTCTCTTAAACGTGTGTCAACCACAGACCTTATTTCGAGCTATTTTCCAAAATCCTATGGAGAAATTGCATTGGTTTTTGTCGAAGGAACCCATGTGCAGCTTACTTCCGGGTTTTAGGACGCGTCAATGTGGCACTCTATACTTGACAGATATATTATCGTTTCATAAAATAACAAGCTAACATATAATTCCAAAATTAACAACAGAGGGAAAATCCAGCACCCTGTTTAAAAGGAAATTGCTAAACATTTGTAATGCAGTTTAGCTGGAACAGAACAAGTCTTGCTGGCTGCCTTGGAGTTGTGCAGCACATCAAATAACCACATTAAATAACCTTAAGGTGGAACCCAGACAGGGAAGGGAACCACATCTCTATATTGTGCCCTGAAGCCATTTGTTTCGCAGTCCATGAGCCTGAGCAGAGCAGGTGCCTCCCCCAATGTCCATGATTACCTTCTGAATGACCTCAAAGGTATTTTTCAGTCCCTTAGGATAATCAATGTTGAGGCTGTAAAGTATGCCCATCAGCACAGCAAAGCCGGTTGGTAAATCTCGCAGCTTGCGCAAAACGATGCGCCCCTCCAGGATCACACCCCTGCGAGATGGAGTTCATGACTTTACGAGCTGTTCATGAGCACTCATGAAACATTCATGAACAACTCATTATATGTTCACTTGTCATGTTCATGAACCAACATTCTTAAAATGCTCATGAACCATTTTAAAGAGCAGTTCATGAAATTGTTATGAACATTGTTCATTCATATAAAGTTCCTGTTTTGCTCATGACAGACTTTTATGTGCAATTTATGAACTTTTCATGATCCAGCCAATCACAACATTATAATTAAAACCCCAAAAAGTTTGCATGAGCATTTCATGAACTTTTCATGACTATTAGCATTTCATGAATGTTGGATGATTGTGGCAAGTTCAGAATATTTTTGAATATTCATGAGAATTTTATGAACTTTTGATGATCAGTGTGATGATTTTAAAGACCTCTTGAATATTCATCTACTATTTGAACATTTCTTTATTTTTTTAAACTTTTAATCTTAAAACAAAACAATAGTGAATTTAAAACTGAACATTATCTTTATTTATTTTGGTGACATTCATATCATTTTATGGTTTATCTGTACTGTTTGAGAAGCAGTACGAGTAAGTAGCGCCAAGGTGGAACCTTTGGCAGGTGAGCGGTGACATCTGGGTTATTTTAGGGGGGACACTTCCGCCCCCTCCTCAGAAGCAAACCAGACGATCAACCGGATCCTGTGTATAATTATTGCTGCTTACTTTTCTGTTTTCTACAGGTCAGTACATGATGAAAATGATCGATGTTAACTTGTGTGAATTAGATATGATGTTGGAGATGTTTAGGAGAGTGTGTCAGAACGTTTTGAGCATGTTTGACATAGTAACGGTATTTTAAAAATACTAAACTGTCGGCAACAATAGATGCCATTTTCGCAGGCTTCAGCCGCGCCTGGGTAAGTGTGACCTGAGCGAAGGCTCGCAGGCAGGTTAGCTGCTGCGCACGGGTAATATGTTTTGTATACCTGAGTGAAGTCTTGCAGGCACATTGCCTTGTTTTTTGTTTATTAACATTGACAGTGTATTTTTGTGATCTCCATAATATGTTATATTTGGTAAAGATAGATATATTGATAGAAAGTATTATTTGATAGCGTTATGTGTTTATATTGACTATGTTGAATTTCTCCTTGAGATACAGTAATTGACTGTGACAGACGGATAACTTAAAGGAGACCTATCATGCTATATTTAAATGATATAGTGTATGACCATACCTATATAAGGTATATTTATACATTTTATTTTTCAAAATACCAAACAGATCATTTTTTAGCCATGCCTCGTTTCGCTCATTTTCGCTCTATTCCAAGCCCGTCTTTGAAAATTCTGAGCAGCAGCTGACCACGCCCCCCTGCAGAAGAGCAGGCATGAGCCGGCGAGAGTCACGTTACCATGCTTGCTGTGATTACGAGTGTGGAATAAACATGTCATCTCAGAGCAATGCATGTGTTCAAGCATACTATCAATTTGATCCAGAAACTGACCCTGAAGCAGCGGAGGTTTTGGTGGAGGTGCAAACATCTCGGTTGCAGCAGGACGTTTCTGAATGGTTAGTTGACAAGCTGTTGTCCCTATTTATTTTTACTCTGTTACGATGCTTGCTCCTTATTCCCTTCATATTTTGGCTAATTAGCAAGAATGCAATGTGTACAGTTTGTAACTTAGAGTTTGTAACGCAAAAACAGCAATACATATATATATATTTATACACATTCATATTTTCAGCATATATACAATGGCCTCATTACGTTTATTAATAGTTTACAGTCCTTTTCTTCCAACATCGTGCAATAACCGTTGGAAAGTTCAATAACTTAGGGTGATAAAAAGTATAACTCCAACAACACCTCAGTTGTCAGCAATGTGTGCATTTTCATGTGTTTTTAAAAGCTCAGTTATTGACTTCTTTCTACAGGTGTACATGTGCAAATTGCGCCACGATGCCTTCTGAACCGGAGAATGTGTGCTGCATGGAGATACCACAGGTAACATTTTTGATAGCTTAACTAAGTTGTCTGTTTAGAGAATACATTTTTCACATGTCATTCAATATATGTTTATCACACTAGGTGTCAAGACGGATGCAGGAACTTGAGGACTTGACAACCTGTATGGTGGACCATCCTGGATTGGAGCCTGTGTGCCTGAATGTGTTCTCCCTGCAGAATGCATTTAATATTTACAGAGCTGAACATGGTGGACTACAGTTGAGGCAAATAGAGCAGTGAGTGGTTTGTTTGTTTTGACTGAAATTGTAAAACGAATGCCAATATTGTTCATGGAAATAAATACTGGTGTATATGGCTTTATGCAATCTTTCATTGTACATGTACTATTATATTATATACTACACAGCAATGGCATAACACACCAATGTGTACGACAAAAAAAATCCACACACAACCTTATGCTTTTGAAATCAGAATATTCTTTACCCATCCAAACATGAATAATCACGACACATTTGATATCAACTCGGAACTTTATTGTCAAAATCAACGGTTCTTTGAACCCATAAAAAAAACTAAATGTACTTGTATAAATGACACTAAATATATTTTTTAATGATTTCAGGCGTCACAGGTATCTAGCCTACAGAAGCTTTGTGAGCTGGTGCTGGGGCTTCCTTGGACGCAGGATCAGAGTGGTGATTACAGCCTGCGTTGTCCTCAGGATACGCAGGGAGTTTCCTGATCCGTGAAATGTCGATGTTGGGTTCAGACAGCAGCCAAATTGAACCGTGTAGCATACCCGGCGATGACCTCCTCCCTGTCAGGTCGCTCATATTGGGAACACAGGTCCTCTGGGATGGGTATCTTCAGAAGCTCCTGTGTGAATGGTGCAGGTTCCACAAAGACTTGGTTGAAGATGAGGTCCATCAAGTTGGCCACGTAGCCTGTACAATGTTAAAAAAAGCACCCAAAAAAATGTGGTTTATATGCATGTAAAAAACTGAGAGTTATTTCTAATTTTTTTACTTTATATTTGTAAATAGTTGTATAATAAATATTTTAAACACTTACGGAATGTGGGGTCAGTCTTTACTGGTTTTGCTCTGCATTCTCCCTTCCTGGCCTTTGGGAACTGCAGCTTATACAGAGGGTTTCCAGTGGATGTAGTGGCTTGTGCACGCTCAGCGTTTTCATTGTAGTGCAGGGCTGCCAGGTACAGTCTTTAATTTCCGCCATGAGAAAAAAAATGTAAATAATAGCAACGGATGTACAAATTGTCACTAATTAGTAAGTAACTATGGTTTATTTTACCTGCACAACATTCCAAGACATGGAAACACAACATTCTTTGGAGCAAAGCGCAGGATGAAGGCATGGAATGACTCCAAAGATGAAGTCTGGTGGTGTGGGCTGAGTTTGGCCACAGCTTTCAAAATCCTCTTGTTTGAGAGAATTGTCTCCAGCTTGTGAAAGGCCGGCGTTCCTAAGAATTTGAAAATCAAAGTCATATTTGAATTGTCATGCTGTATAGAACATCCTGAATTCAATAGTTGTCCCTTACAAATATTTATAGAGGAGTAATTTAATATGGTTTATGAACAACATACCTGCAGCCATCCATTGGTATTGCGCAATGCACAGTGGATGAAGGCACTTAGGGAACAGGTGGTCATCATGAGAGTGGATATCCTGCACGTGGTTCAGGATGGAAGTCCATTTGGCCACTCTCTCAGGCCCGGTGGTGGAGGTTGCTGCAGTCCAGTATATGTGGTTTCTTATACTCTTCACCCACCCTCGAAGTTTTTCGCTGTCCTTCTTTTTTGCAGCCTTCTCCAGTTGCATACAAGTTTACTCAAAATATTATGCTACTGATGTGATTGTAGGAAGCTGGGTTTGTGTCTAAATAAAATAATGATTGATAGACTTTTATTAATCCCTCGTGGGGAAATTGTTTCTCTGCATTTGACCCATCCTAGTGTTAGGAGCAGTGTGCTGCCATTTTGAACGGCACCCGGGGAGCAGTGTGGGAAACAGTGCCTTGCTCAGAGACACCTCGGTAGCACTTTGTCTTGCCGGGACTTGAACAGGTGACCTTCCAGTTGCCAAGTCCCTATCGACTTCGCCACCACCGCCCATTTTATTTACAATTGATATATTTACATAGAAATTAATATAAAGAAAAATACCTTTTTCTATGTGCCAAACATCAAAGAATTGGGTGATGCTGCTTTCCCTTAGGAATTTCTGAATTTGCAGATGTCTGTCCGTGACAATACAGTCCAGAGTCACACCACGTTCCTTTAACAACTTCAGGCCCTTTAACTCCATGTGGTAGCTTCCACCAACCTCATTGTTCTGTTATGACACATACAAATAACCATTGATACACACATTTTAAATATAACGTGCAAACGGTGTTATAGAAAAAAAACATTGATATTTCATTTCAACCCACTTACCTGAACCAACTGGAGGTCAACGACTTTGTTGTTCTTCAGGTCCATCATAGTGTAGCTTCCGAACTTTGCAGAGTGGCCTGTGAAAATATGTTTTACAGTAATTACTATTCTCTGCGGATGGTGAATTTGTATTTTTACTTGTAGTGTTTAGCATATGTTTTTCAGGAACCATTAATTGAACAAATCACACATAGTGAAACCCCTTTCTGAAATGTAAAATGTGAATTATATAAAACACGACATACCTGGAGAGTCAGCCCTCATATCACCACCAACTATCACTTTCTCCTCTGCATGGAGCTTCTGTAGCATGCCTTCCTGTGATTTTTGCCAGTAAGAAACAATCGCTGGCTCAATGAACATCCTGGCATGCCTTCGGAAGGTGTTGTATTTGCATAGCTGCATATTCATTGCTTTGAAGACCTAATGGTTGAAAGAAAACAGCAAGAATACATTTTAATCTCAAAGATCACCTGTAGATTTGTTGACGAGTCGTTGAGGAGAACCTGGAAAGTGCAAATGAGCTGCCCTTTTTTTAAACAGGGAAAGAGCTGAACATGTCATTAGGGGTGCTTACTCTACAGTGCCCCTTTCACATCTCTTCTCTTTCTCCACACCACCCTCCCAAAAGAGCTTTAGATATTAGCATGGGTCGTTACCTAACAGTGCCCTATTCCCAACTTTTGTCAGTCTTGTTATTGTTACCTTGTCCTATCTTATTCAACAACAACATTTGCATTTTCAAACATTGGCAAAACAATCTTCTGCAGTTAATTTACCTTTGAACGTTTGTAGAAAGATGCTCCGTTGACATATGTTGCAACTGATAGCTGCAGGTTTCCAACTGGAGTACTCCCAAGAACAGGCTGGCTATTCCAGTTTCTTGTAAACTGACAATGGGGGCACAGCTGATGCACTGATATGAATGTACCGATCCTTCTGGTTTGTACATCACACACACGCTTGCACACAGGACATGATTCAAAAAGCTCCATGAGGCAGGTCTCATACACGATGTATGTGTTGATCGTCTGGGGGGGGTTTTGTTCTTGACTACTAAAACAAAAAAATAGAAGTTAAGATCCATCACACAGATTGTTGCTTTAGAGATCTTTGGTGTTTCCCTATTATCAATGTTTGAATTATATACAGCAAAAAATACAATACATAGACAAACTCAGTGATATTTCAGTAACTTACGACATGGCTGTTGTTTCTGTAGCATTTGTTATGGATTCTGCTGGATCATAAGTTGCATCATGGCCTTCGGAAATCACCAAAGAAGAGCTTCCCTCAAATGGATCTTCGTATTCCTCTTCAAGGTCTACACGGGGCCTCTTTGGTGGTCTCTTTATGGGGGTGGATGTTGAAAAGGGCACTGGCACTTCCAACGGAAGTGTTTCAACACCAACGCTTCTGCAGGGAATTTTAGCCTGGACAGCTGTAACATAATTGTATTTGACATTAAAAACAAAACAAAAGAATGTTTACAACAATTAGAAGCACACAAATTAAAGGCTACAACATCAGAATGTAAAATGTAACCAAAGAACATTTGAAAAACGTGCTTCTAACCTGTACTTCGATGTGAACCAAGAGTCCTCGAGGATAGCTGTGTACGAACAGTACGGTACTTGGGTGGGTCAGTCTGACATGCAGAATCTATCATCACAGGTAATCTGCTGGTAGCATGTGATGTGCTGGCCTGTAAAGAAGAAAACATAGTTAGAACAAAATCATCTCAACTTAGTATTCAGGATGAGAAAATACTATTTCGATAAATATAGTCTGAAATCCCAAAAGATGGGGGCTAAAACTCTCTATTTAGCAAAGCTCTTTCAATCCGAGTTAGTTTTGAACCGTAACGTGCATGCTGTGTTTCTGACTCAATACAGGTGATGTGTTGGAGAGGGGCTGAGCTCAGTAGACTGACTGTAATGAGTGCTAGCCACTAATTAGCCTGTTGCTAGAGGTAAGGCCTTGTCAACAACAACAGACCAACGGGGCTTTAGCTCAGTTTTACTCGTGGTGTGTGTGTCCCCTCGCATACATACACACAGTGTTGTATCCTAACACAGCCCCATTTATATTCATGTGCGCAAACAAGTAAACACACAAAAGCTTTTACATATAACGCTGCAAAAACCGGCATGTCTCATTAGCGTTGCGTAGCTTAGCTTACAGATCGATGATATCTGATCGTTCTTACAGACTACAATCACAAAAGCTTTTACATATAACGCTGGAAAAAACGGCACTTGCCTACAGAAGATTACGTTTGTTATTATAACTTACTCAATATGATTTGGGGAGGATACAAAATACTAATAAATAGGAGAATAAATACTTGTGTTATCGCCTAGGGCGTGGCTTTACAGCCTTCACACAGATCGCCATTACGGCGGTATGCCAGTATGTCTGAACATGTTAGCAAATGCCTGATAATTCAAATAAAAGACAAAGCAAAGACTGCGGAGCGTACAAAATAAAATGCTACAAAAATATATAAACACCTAATACTATTTGGGTTTGAGGCGACATTGATACGGCGAAGCTACATGCTACATGCTACAAGCTAGAGATAGCTTTATCAGGAAAAACACCGCTAAATAAAAACTTACAGCTTCAAAATTGGATGTGTCCTCACTGGCCTGGTCCCGGATGGTTGGTATTGATCCCGGGTTTAGCATTACTTCGGAGGCATATCCGTGTTGGACTTGAGAGAAGTTCATAAACATGTCCGTCGTAAAATGTTTGGAACACACAAACAGAAATCTTCCGTGGTCTTCTGGCACATGTCCCTTGTAAATGAAGTCTAGCCACAGATTCATTTCTTTTTCCACTGATGGCATTGCATGCAGTCCCCTGTCCCGAGTCTTGCAGCCAACAACAGTACAACGTTTAACTATCTTAGACATTCTGGCAAGAGCAGGCAAAAACACAGATGTGGGTTGATTTAGCCTGCCGATAGCCTATATGCAGGGTTCGTACGGTTGCTTGAAATCCTTGAAAATGCTTGAAATTTGACGTGGTGTTTTCAAGGTTGGGAAAGTGCTTGCATTTTGAGAATGGTGCTTGAAATTGATATAAAGTGCTTGAAAATGTAAATGCTTTACTTTTACAAAAAATTGCTGTCTGACTGAATAGTTCGCTTTTTAGATTAAAAGAAAATAATTGCTTCTCTTCTACATAAAACATCTCCGCTGCGGCCTTCCCGCGCTATGCGCGCGACCTGCAAGTGTTTGTGTTACGTGTGACCTGGGCATTCTGATGAGAGTGATAGATGACTGTGTGCCAGGAGGTTGCAGTTTCAACGAGCGTTGGCTAGCAGAAGACAAATACAAGCCATGGTTAAGATGAGGGTCAAGACAAGGGTCAAGCCCAAAAATAACGATGCAAGAGTCTGCGCTGACGAGCCACATGAAAAGGTACGCCGCAGTAGAGCATTTTAGATTAGGCTAACGTTGCATGTTACGTTTGTTTAAGCTAACGTTAGCGAGCTGAATAGCGAACTCCATGAGGGATAATAATAATTGCAGGGGACAATCATTTCAGAGGAGCGTACCTATGTTATGTGCGTTACAGTCGCCATCGTGTGGTGTTCAGAGGATGAAGCTCTCACGGCATTTCGTGTTATAGTCACGAAATATAATCTATTGATTCGACACAGAGCGATTTTGAAAGCAATGTATTTCTACTGGTAGTATGTTTCGTGCCTAAACCAAATGTGACTTGCTCTATCGAAATCAGTCACATTGACCCGAAGACACATTTTCGTTTGTATTACTGGTCACGGGGAAGCTCGCGAGTGTGTTTGTGTATTTTTGCGTTTGTGTACCGGGGAAACACTCACAAGAAACACCGGCTGTTGTTATGCTTGCTGTGACGTTACATTAGTCCGTTCTCCGCTTGTAATCATGCCGAAGCTTCAAAGTTGTATTTATCATCTGAATTTGCCGAAACAAGTTTAATATTCTGAAAGCCAAGACTTTGTTTATTTGAAAACATGAAAACAAACTGTCTTTTATATAAAATGGAAGTATTATACAATTAAAACTACATTTTGCTTTAATCCCATGTAATTGTAGAATGAACACAGTCTTCCTTTGGAGATGTATAAGTCAGGAGTCTTGAGTAGTGCAGCATCTGATATTTAAGAAGTGTGTTACATTTGAAAATGGCAGAAAGTCTTGTTGCAATTTCCAGATATTAAAAGAGGTCCTTTGAGTTCCTCTGGTAATTATCAAATAGTAGCAGTTAAGTGAATACTGTTCAAACAATACCTGTGTTTGTGTTTTATATTGATTTATCTGTTTCATCCTTTCATAAATGTGAGGACTAAAATGGCGGTACACCAAGGGCTGTTAAGGGTTTTATTGCTGTGGGGGAGCTGGAGCAAGACCCCACTGTGGTCTCTAGAATGTGTGTATGTGTGGAGGCTGCAGAAATAGGAGACAGTGAGGGTCAGAGGTGTTTGTTTGAGATGACTGGAAAAGACGACCAGTTGTCCTTAAACTCCACCCCTTCCTGTTTCTGTTGGGATGAAAGCCTATTCAGCCTTTTGCTCTCTCTCTCTTCTCGCGCCGCTCGGACTGGAAGGTCGTGGCGGCCTGTGGGCAGGGGCCAGGAGTGGGCCTACTCCTGACATTATACATATGATAGGATATGGTTTTGTATGGTAATGTATTGATTGTATTGCATTGTATATTACCATTAAAGTGGATTATTGTTTAACGGTTAATTGTATGCTCTGGACTCCTTTCTGTAATATAACCAGCTTGTTTAGGGACGCGCGGAGATTTGGAAAAGCGGACTAGTTGTCCACTCATATCTCCTTCAGTAGTCAACATTACCTAAAATCATTGTACACATTTGTACATATTATTTTCCACTTGTTACCATTGTGAGTCTATTTGTATGCAGCTCTGCGTGATTTTGTAGCTACAATTCAGGCTAATACACTACCAGAGGTGGATAAGTACTCAGATGTTGTACTTGAGTAAAAGTAGAAGTACTCAGATATTGTTTGAGTAAAAGTAGAAGTACTCAGATATTGTACTTGAGTAAAAGTAGAAGTACTCAGATATTGTTTGAGTAAAAGTAGAAGTACTCAGATCTTGTAGTGAAATTATAAGTACTCAGATATTGTACTTAGTAAAAGTAGAAGTACTCAGATCTTGTACTTGAGTAAAAGTAGAAGTACTCAGATCGTGTACTTGTGTAAAAGTAGAAGTACTCAGATATTGTACTTGAGTAAAAGTAGAAGTACTCAGATCTTGTACTTAGTAAAAGTAGAAGTACCAGAGTGTAGGAATACTCTGTTACAGTAAAAGTCCTGCATTCAAAATGTTCCTCAAGTTAAAATAGAAAAGTATTCTCATCTAAATATAGTGAAAGACAGTAAAAGTATTCGTTGTGCAGATTGGTCCATTTCAGAATAATATATATGATATGTTTTGTAATGGTTGATCATGAAAGTGTTCTCAGAGCTGGTGAAGGTGCAGTGAGTCTGAATGACTTTGTATACTGCAGGGATTTACTCCGGGTGGAACTAAAGTCTGATTCAACACTTGATTAGATTTCACATCATTTAGTTACTGTGAAGTAACTAAAGGGATTAAATACATGTAGTGGAGGAAAGTACACCATGTACCTCTGAACTGTAGTGGAGTAGAAGTACACCATGTACCTCTGAACTGTTGTGCAGTAGAAGTACACCATGTACCTCTGAACTGTAGAGGAGTAGAAGTACACCATGTACCTCTGACTTGCGTTCACTACCAACAATTAAATCAATAATGTATTGAAAAGTTATTTGGCTGATTGTTGTATATTGGCTCAGCCAGGTTATATGGGAGGCCTAGTCTATGTACAGGTCACTAATTTTGAAATATTAAATTTAGTTTTCTTTTCTTTAATTTTTCATCCTCGTGTAGAATGCTATCACGAAACACACATCTGATTTAATGTGAGGTAGGGAAATAATCATTTGAGTATGTGTATATAAATATGTAATTTACAACAGCTGTAAGATGCTTGAAAAGCTGGAAAATGCACCTTGAAAATGCTTGAAAAGTGCTTGAATTTGACTTTTGAAAAGGTGTAAGAACCCTGTATATGCGAATGAGAGGTTTGGCAATGCACGCGGCCGTGGTTCATTCCCCTGATAGGTGGAGAGTTGACCAATAAGCCGAGGACTTCTCTGTGACGTAGAAAAGTGTTGAGATCTGGATCCATTTTTTTCAGATCCGTTTCAGCCCCTTTTTTAGAGATTTGGCGAAGGAGGAAAATAGAGAGGGTTGTGTTTTCTGACACTTGGTGAGTTCCCTGGAACACCGGGGACACATATTCATGTATAAAAGACGTACAAAGGTGCATTTTGCATGATAGGTCCCCTTTAAATGGAGAAATGTGATGTTTGTAAAGTACAGCTATTTGAATGTAACTGTGTACTTTGAATTTTGAATAACAAGCAATCCAGACGATCAACCGAATCCTGTGTATAATTATTGCTGCTGCACTTTTCTGTTTTCTACAGAAATCATTTATTGTTGCTGTGGTACCCAAGCTTTTGGGACCCGTAACACATTTTTTTGTGCAGCTGAGTGTCAAGAACTGTGCTTCAAATAGTGATAGGATTAATTGTAGTGCTCCACCTGTATACATGTATGTTTGTGTGTTTGTTAATTTGAGTAAAGTTCCGTTGTGATTGACATAATTGTTGTTTTCTATAGTTGCCAATTGACCCACAGTCAATGGTTCATGAACATGAACAGTTCATAGCCAGCCATTGAATTATATTCAGTGACTGGGTATGAAGTTGTTATGAACAGTTCTTGATATGTTCATGAACCATGGTTAATTCATGAACAATTTTTGAAATGTTCTTGGTTGAATACTGATGAATATCCCTACACACTCACTGAAAACTCCATTTCATGAATTGTTCATGAACCATTCCAGCACAGGAGTTTCATGAGTAGTTCATGAACTGCCCTAGCGCCATTTAATGTTCATGACAATTTCATGAACAGTTCATCAACTTTGTTATGAGCTGTTTATGAGCTGTTCATGAATATGGTTCGCTGATATTCCATGAACTTTTCATGACAAATTCATGAACAGTTCACTATCATCTCACTGGGGTAGCAACATCCGCAATATTCCTTGGTAGGGCTGCCGGCTCCCGCTCTTCAGTGACAATCAGTATGCCAACATCCACTCCGTTTACAGCTGCCGCCTCCTCTGAGTCAGTGGCCTGAATTATATCAGAAAACAATCAACAACTTTATTAATCCCGCGAGGGGCAATTGGTTGTGAGCAGTTTGTCATGTACAGGGAGGAACATACAGGAAGAAAAACACACAGATAGATACACCCGGGGGCAGAGATGTGGATCATTCCAATTTACACGATAAGTAGTTTCATAGCATCACAATAAATAAATAAATAGTCAAGTTAAAAAACCTACCAAGAATTTATAAGTTTGAGTGCAGAGGGGATGAATGATTTTGAAAAGCGATTAGTCTTAAGAGCATGTAGAGCATATCTACGCCCTGATGGCAACAGATGAAATTCATCTGCAAGAACATGGCCTGTCAAGGTGGGTGCTACATTAACACTAAGGAACTCATCTCTTATTAAGTTTGAAACGTACCTCGCAGAACTTGATGAAGTTGGAGGGATCCTCCTTCATGAAATATGGCAGTCCAAGAAGTGCTGCAGACCTTCTGTTCTGGTTGGAGTTCTGCAAAAACATCAAAACAGGCATCAAGGAAATAAACTAGACCGACCAGGGGCCTGTACTAGGAAGCAGGATTTGAGGTTAGCGAGGTCACTTCAGGTTTAACCCTGGGTTTTCTGTACTACGAAGGTGGTTCACTTCTTACTGGGATAGATCAACGCGGTAACTTATGCTGAACGCCTAACCTGCTCCGGAGCAGGTTATGTTCGTGATATCAGATCAACTCGTACAAAAGCGCCGCCTACTGACAGCATGGTGCTCGCGGATCGTAAGAACCAAGAAGTTAAAATCATAAACCGGCTAAAAGCAACACAGTTTAAATGGACAAATGCAGAAAGGACAGCTGTCAAAATATCACCGACTGTGTGAATGCTAAATGAATAGGCTTATATATCACTGCCCACCTAGAGCACGATAGATCTGACTATATTACATGTGATCCGTTACATTAATGTGTTGCTTGGATGTGTTTTTATGGCATTGTAAAGTCCAAAAGTCAACATTTATTGTAAAAAAGATAGATGTAATAATTTTCATCATAGACAACATGTTTTTATCAAACGAAATATTCTGCTTCAATCCATATTTATTAGCTTAGTCTTTCAAAAACTAAAATGTTCACCGAGATAAAAAATAAAAGAGTTTGGTCTCCGGCATGTAAAGACATCACTGTATTAACGGGGCGGTCTAGCAGCAATCTAACAGCAACTTCTTCACTTACTAAGGAATCCAGAGACTCCAGCAGACTGTGAATCGTTGTGTCGCGTCTCTCTCGTGCTTTGTACAACTCGAGCAGTCTTGGCAAATGCCGGTCGAGTCCAGAAAGGAAGGACTTGGGGAGGTCAGCAGCCAGAAGACGCGTGAACTCGGCAGCAATCTTGTAAGGACCAAAACAGAACCCCAATATTAAAACATTCAGAAGAATAGATTGCTCTCCTGTTCGTCCCTGACCCAAGATTGGACAGGGAGCGGCCCCTGCAGACACCCACTGCTCCTGGCTGCCCTGGACGAAGGACAGCACAGATGGGTGAAAAGCAGAGAACACATTTCATTGTGCATGTGTATTTGTGTTTTGTGTTGTTGTGTCGCCTCCCACTGCACGCATGTGTTGATGTGTCAAAGCTGTATGACAAATAAACAATTCTTTAAAATTATTCTTCAATTATAAAGAGGGGGTGTACATGTGAAAGCTTTATACTCACTTGTCTTTCTGAAAACAATGCTGGCCATCTGCTTTCAACCTCCGCCACACGCAGCTCCACATGATCACCGCCGCAGCTCCTCCCGTTGTGAGGGACCGTTGAGCGGAGCAACACACACACACACACACACACACACACACACACACACACACACACACACACACACACACACACACACACACACACACACACACACACACACACACACACACACACACACACACACACACACACACACACACACACACACACACACACACACACACACACACACACACATCCAAGTTAGACCTAACACACTTAACTATTTTATCTACCTCTGGAACAAGCTAAACTAGTTATAAATATGTTTATTCTTCACTGTCGGGTCACTCATTACCAGATTAGCGAGCTGCATGAGTCTGAAACTGACTGGCTGTCAGGAGAGAGGAAAATAAGAGCCTCTGTTTCTCCCGTGTTATTATCCAAAGTGAATCTACTTTTGAATGATGTACTTCATCTACTATAAGTAGTAATAATTTGTTGTTTTGTTTGATCGGAGCATCCCTAGTAAACGCCATAGCACCCCCGCAACCCCCCCCCCCAGTTAACCGTTGGTCATTTTGAAAGTAGCTGGCAAGGTGAAAAAGTTTGAGAACCACTGCCCTATACAAATTCCTAGTATGTGTGAAGCATGTACATGGCCAATACAGATGTTGAATCTTGAATATATCCCAGGAAACTAAACCTTTCTGAAACCCCATGCACATTTTGGCTCTTGCAACGACTGCATTCACTTGCTAGCTAGCTACACTAACTAAGAGGGGAAACACGGCCACCGTGGCTAGTTAGGTTTAGCCTCTAATAAACGTTATACATACATATAGGTA
This sequence comes from Pseudochaenichthys georgianus, assembly GCF_902827115.2. Classification (NCBI taxonomy): domain Eukaryota; kingdom Metazoa; phylum Chordata; class Actinopteri; order Perciformes; family Channichthyidae; genus Pseudochaenichthys; species Pseudochaenichthys georgianus. Next base: position 400,722 of record NC_047505.1, on the reverse strand, counting down.
CATTTGAACATTAAACTCGGAAAAAAGCAATTATTAACTCACCTTTTGTAATTCTTCTTCTAATTCTTCACAATTTCAACCGCACCGCGCAGGCTTAGTTTTCAATTCGTTCCATGAGGTGAAGGAGGATGCTGGATGCACGGGTTGACACACGCAATTTTGCAGGGGCAGTGTTCTGCGCATGTGCAAAAGCTGAGCAAACTCATCATTCTGAATTGAGTGTACTATTTTAATTTCACAGACAAGTTGAATGGATTACAACTTGACGTTTCTAGTTGTCTCAACTTTTTGGCCAAATGTAGATGACCTGACTCACATAAATGAGTTAAAGGAACTAAAATCCAAAATATTTTTTTACAGTGTAGGATATCAGGATTGAAAACTAAATGACGGTAGCATTACCCTGGGAAAGTTAAACGGAAAGTGTGCTACCCCAGGCGCTTATATGTCAGTAATATCAGCCCCTTTTACAAAGCTTGCGAAACGTAACTATGGTTGACCATGGTAATACCATGGTTGGCCACAAAATACCATGATGGTCACAGTACCATGGGGAAGAAACCATGGTCAGCCTACCATGGTCACAATGTCAACTCCGGAAACCATGGTCCACCATGGTCAACCATGGTCAGCCTGCCATGGTCACAGTACCACGGGGAAGAAACCATGGTCTACCATGGTCAACCATGGTCAGCCTACCATGGTCACAATGTCATCTCCAGAAACCATGGTTAGCCATTTGAATATTTGAACCATGGTCTCAAGAAACCATGGTCTACAGAAACCATGGTCGACAATCATTCTAATGAGGCTCATGCAGGCACCGTCACCTGATGAATGTATATAAAATAGTCTTTACATTTTCACCAACTGTTTAATGAGCATTTAATGAGTGTGTGTGCAACTATAGAGTGACAGTGTACTGTAGATTAAATTAAGTGCAATTAACATGATCTATACAAATGTTTTAAAATTAAATGCTTGAAAATATTGAAAAGCTTGTATTCATTTATATTATTTCCAGTCTGGTAGACCATGGTTTATGTCCATGGTAGGCCATGGTTTATTGTGACCATGGTAGACTATGGTTTATATTAGTGCTCTACCATGGTTGACTGTGGTGCCATATCCCAGCCATGGTCTACCATGGTCAACCATGGTTATACCATGGTTAAATGAACCATGGTCTACCATGGTTCATTTCGCAGGGGATGCAATAACAGAATTCTACAGATATACATCTTTGAACGTTACTCATCATCGAGTAGTGCAAGAGCTCATGGTTGTTTGTGCTGAAAGGATCTCATTCATGTGAGGCATGATATAGCGCTGGTGGGCAGAAGATGACCGACGGCCCAGGATACTCAGGGTTGAGGTAGGCGGATATAGAGCTGCGGTTGTGGCTGTGCAGATTCTTAAACAGTGGGAATAGCGATCTGGGGGCAGGTCGCAGCTTAGGCAGAGATCACGCAGCTTGGAGGAGAACCCTCGTCGTTGGGTTTGCAGCCATCGAATAAACATGGGTGCCGACCCATGTGTCAGAGGGCAATGATGCGAGAAGTTCAGCATGGAAGATAAAGGACAAAGAAAACAGTGTTAGTTTTAGCAATGATTATTCGGGGTTCCTTGACTCCCCAATCAGAACTGTCAGACATTGAATGTTTCAAAACAGTGTGTATATTTGATCTCCAAAGTTAATTCAGTAAGGGAGAGATTATGCTTAGGATTAAAAGGTGAGAGGTCTGTGTATATTCGCCACCTGAGAAACCAATAGAAAGCTGTAACAACTGCATCTGACGTTTATCAATGTATAGTGAAACCACTTTGCCTGAATTTATACATTAACCTTTGCACGGGTGCGAAGTTAAGAGGCAGTCTTTATCATTGCGTGGAGGACGTGCCTTCTTAAGGCCCTTGAGGAGCAAATTAATGAACTCTAGCGTGGCTTAATACTTAGCACTTGAAGATTGCAGGATTCGAATGAAAATACAATTAATGCATGAACAACTATTATATCTATTGCATAAGTACACAGAGGAGGTTGGGACAGAAGAAGATAAAGTACCAAGCTGAATTGTATGCTTTGAATCATGCTCTTGGTTGGAGGCAGAATATGGGAAATCCTTGAGGGCTTGACGTGTAGATCCAGAGTCATTTGGTTGAACGAGGGCATGGCAAGCTGGTGGGGCAAACCACTCATTGTGAAATCCCCCGAACCAGCAGAAGGCGCAGCATCTGTAAGTAACTAGAGAGGATCTGAGGACACCGCAAGGTCATTATAAAAGAATGAACATAACCTTCCACTCATAGCAGAGGGGCTAAGGACCAAAGATCTGAGCAATAGCCATCTCTAAGATTGCATTCATGCTGAATAGTCCACGTCTTTACACCAGACGCAAGTGTATTACATCGTTTCATTTGCAGAAGGTTGGGTTTGCGTTCACCCAGGCAACCTCAAACAGACTATGGACTGTAAACTAAAGTCATTGTACGGAGATGCTTTTTCAACAATTGGCGGGACATTAAGCGGATAAAATGCAGATCCCAGCAATCTCTACAGTAGCCTGCATCATGGAGCATTGGCAGGTTATTTTCATACTGCTGTTAATCTGGAGAGCACATCAACAGACTATGCGGCCGGCGCATAGGATTATAAATCAGACAACGTGCATTAAAAACATAACACATAATGAGACGTTATGCAGTGAGGAGGTTTCACCGATTGACAGGTGGCTCTGATGAGATTTAGTACCACTGCCTTTTCTCTGTACACAGGGGACCAGTGAGGTAAGCAGTCACCACAATGAATGCATGACCCTATAGGTTACTGGATGTTGCACACAGCATAGATAGCAAAACAAGCGATGACACGCAAATAGTTGTTTCCCATGTTTTGATGCGGACTACGTCACACCAGCAATAAACCTCTCCAGAGTTTACTAGCGAGCGACCCGAGACCACCTCTTTTAGGCGGAGCAGAGGTATCGGACTGCTTCCACACCAATCCAACGAACCGCATCAAGGGGTTAACGCTACAGGGACCGATTCAATAGTACTAACCAAGCAGGTGTGAACGTGACCTAAGACTATGGTTTGAACAGAAAGGCTAGCGCTTGTTCCTTATAAATATAAAACATCTCTTTTAGAGAGACCATAATTGAAGGCAGTAATCAGTATTGAATGTATTACAAGTCTAATATGTAGTATAAGGTAGAGCACTTTGAACATTTGGAAAGCGCTAAATAAATAACATGAATTGTAATTATGGCAGTTCTGATGCGGGACAGCTTGTCTGGTGACAGTAAAGCCCCTGTCACACTGTCCCGAAATTGACACCCGATGGACACACGAATATGGAATTGTGAATTTCGCACGAAGATGGCCCCGAACCACACACGAAGGCAACATTTACATTACATTTAAGACATACAACTGTAACGAAAGTAACACAAACAATTATGTTAAAGTACTATGATACTGTACTGATATCTTCAGACTTTGTTCTTTACTTTATCCGTCTTTATATGTAGAAAATATTACGTTTTCTCCGTAATGTTGTTTCCATAGCAGCAACAACTTCCTGTCAACTCTCCTTCAAAATAATATATTATATCCGTTTTAGTTTCACAGAACACAAATTGGGTTATTTACATAATATGTTTACATGATTTTGTTGTGCAATAAAACAACCCGATGGACACACGATAAAGGAAATGTTCAAATTCGGCTGTGATCGTAGCAACATCGGGACATGTGAGGGCATCTTAAGCCATCGTATGATCGCTGGTGGAGTTTCTCGCTCCGGCAGCAACTTCGTGAGCGGTGGCAAAATCTTTGGCATGCCAACAAATTGCTGAAGGACCTTGCGAAGGTTCATTTTCGTGTGGAATTCGTGTGTCAATTTTGCCCTTCGTAAGGCCATCGTGAGGGCATGTTGTTATCATCGGTGCCATCGGGCATTCGCCCCGGTCAGAGTGAGGGCGATTGCACCGATGATAACACGAAGATGACACGACTTGACAAGATGCCCTCACGAGTGCCTTACGAAGTTGCCGCTCACGAAGTTGCTGCCGGAGCCTAAGAAACTCCACCGGCGGTCATACGATGGCTTAGATGCCCTCACGAATGGCCCGATGTTGCTACGATCAGAGCCGAATTTGAACATTTCCTTTATCGTGTGTCCATCGGGTGTCAATTTCGGGACAGTGTGACAGGGCCTTAAAGAGCCTGTGACACGGTTTTCCCCCATCATCCAAACCCATCAATTTGAGTACATATTGTCCCCTTGAAAACCGTTACTGAACTGATTTTGGATATTTGTACTTTGATAACCATTAATCCTTCAATGTTGACAATTTTCTGGATCTTCTCGCGGATTCTTCAAGTCCCGCCAAATGATGGGTGACGTCATTGCGGGCACAGCGCCTCTGCTGCACTGTCCAGGATCCCAGCTTCTGCATGTAAACCTTTATATATATACAGTCAGATGTAAACGCACGACGGCGCACACAGCAGCAAGCTCAGACAGCGATGACAGGTTAATGTTGAACGTGTCTGAGAGCTCATATGAGGCTGAAGGATCGGTTTATGTTGTATCTGTTAGAAGTTTAGGAATGAGGTGCGTCAATATGGGCGATCATATGGTCATGTAGCCAGTGGTGGAATGGGACTAAAAATCATCCCGGGACTCTCGACCGGCCCACTTCGGTACCGCTAGTAAATTGTCAACGGGGGGAGTGGGGGATGTCAGGGGCGGCGGGTGCTGTAGATAGTAAATGTAAATATTTGTGTCACTGCATCCTGGTAAAATACAAATATAATGTATAATGTCTGTGTCTTTGACATTAGCGCTGCTAGCCACCTGTGCCCTGTACTACGAAGCCAGTTCAACAGACCCTTGATATGTTTGAGTATTAAACTAACAACAACAAACTAACAAACGAGATCTCGCTAAGCGGTCCGACGACGCTGGTTATCAACTCGGTAAATCAAGCCAGGGTTTCTCTCACCAGCTGAGAGCGCGTTCACGTCTAAGACACGCGTGGATCTGACTTTAATTACATTTGTCTCGAGTGTTTCGTCAACATAATGTGTTAAATAATACTTCTGCATACAGTCTGTGACACTGTGAGTGTTGCACGGCCAGATGAGGCTGGAGAAGCTGACTCAGATAAGGAAATATGATATTATATGATCGATGATCTGATTGATGATGTAATATGAATGATAAGTGCGACACGTGTTAGAAATTAAAATCAATGTTTTATGGCATAATGTACCTTAAACATACCGTCAGTTTAAATGCTATTTTATTCTGGAAAAACCCGGAAGTTCCCAATACCAAGCTTTTATTCTGAAAATCCGTCATGACGACATCCGGGACTACTGCCCATTAGTATCATTAAAGTGGCTATTGACGCCGTTAACATGTATTACATATAATGTTATGAAAGAGATAAGGAGGAGAAAAGGCATGTGGAAGTAAGCAATGAATGTAAAATGTCGAAATCCTCTGTTTAACGCGATATCGGACACAGGAGAACGAGGGGGGAAGTCCCCTGCGTCACTACAGCTCCCAGAGAGGAGGAGCGAACAGCCAGCAAGCGGGAGAGACGAATGCTTGGAAGGTCTCTTCTGCACGGCCATCACAGGGAGAGGAATGCTGCAGACTTTCTCTCCTGACTGAACAATATCCTGCTTGTAACATTACCGCGCTTTTTATTAATTAAAGTACCAATTTTGAACCTTCTCAGAGACTCCATTTAGTCTCCTTTTTAAGCTTCTTACCTGGACGCGAGAATAACGAATCCAGTATAACATTTGGAATGACCCCGACGTGATCTCGTGACACCGGGAGAGCGGTTGCAGTTTTCAAAGGAGTTTGAACAATGCTGGCAGATATACACTCGGGCCCAATACAGAAAGGTAAAGAAGTACCTGTTTATTCAAAATCTTCAATAGATTACATAGTGAACAATAGGAGTGTGTGTCTGTCTGGTAAGTTGGACTCCTGAGAGACTGCCTAAATTAATGTTAAAACAACCAAATTTATAACAATAACAATTATATACCTTGGGGCTTTGTCGCAAGCAGGGTGAGTTCATATTTCTTCTTTTTCTTACATTTAACCCTGCATGTTACTAATTTATGTGTGTTAGTATTTTAACTATAAATGTGTGTGGTCATTGTACTTTGGATAGGTGTCTTGTTGCGTTTTCATGTAGGTATCTCTTGTTACGTTAGTAGTTAGTTAGCCTATGACGTAAGGATATATATGTCCATTTAACGATTATTGTTAAGATCTATGAGACATAGCGAGTTGGTTACGGGCCAAGTAATTGAAAACCAGCAGGGCATAGCGAGTCAACTTCGGGTTGAGTAACTGAAGACAGTGCTAGTCGAAAACAGTTGAGAACCAACTGTTTTAAAAAAGTCCTTTTTTGAGGAAAAGGCTTGATTTAAGGTGTAAGCCTTTATCAGTGGTCATAACTGTTCTATTTTCAACCAAGATATTGCGGGTGGAATACAGTATTTGGGGATACGACAGCATTACGTTAAATTGACGACGGTCATTTAATAGTCGCTGATTGGTTCCCATACTACATCCACCTAGCGTGTCTAAATGGCAGCAGTTGACTGTAGTGGACTATAAAGTCAAATATTACGCAGATAAGTTTATGGCTTAAGCGTAAAGGGTTCCTAACTTTAAGTGATTATATCAATAAGATAAAGCCCATTTGTTCATAGTAAACTAGATAGAAATGTTATTTTAAACTGCAGTGTTGTTTTGTGTTGAATTTTCTTGACAAGATTGCCCCGCCATTATTTAAACCACCCCTGTGAGAGACAGGAGGTGTGTTATCAAATCCCTTTGTTCTTCATGTTAAAGGTTGGAAAATCAGTTGCCATCTTGTTTTGCCCTCATGCTGAAAATAAGACACACGGAAGTCGCCATTTCGTGAAATGCTAATTGAAAGTACTCTGTTTGTTTTTACACACTCAGTCACACTCACATGATGCTAGGCACTCCATATTGAGAAGGACAAATCATATCTCTCGGCAGAGTTGGAACTATAAAATAGACAGGTTATCTTACCGTGGGAAGTTTGGTATTTGTAGGAGTCTGGTTTTGGAAGTATTTCTGCTTCGGTTTATTTGAGATATTCTTGTTTACAAGTGTGTTTTGGCGGTTGTGGGCTGTGTTGTTTAACCATATTCTAATTTTCTTCCCATTTTTAAGGAAATAATAAGCTACTTCTTGTTAAAAATATGTCAGTTTTACAACCGCGCACTCTGTTGGTAATACAGAATTATTCTTGATTTTAAGTGTTATGAATGAACACATGCGCCAATCGCCAGGATAGAATTACAAAGTGGTTTCTAATTATAAGACATAATAGACTTTCAAACTACACTGTAGAATATTCAAACACCAATTGATTGACTGTACACAGGATTTAGATTAGCATATCTCAAAGTCAAAACGATACACTGTACAATTTTTGTTCAACATTTCAGATTTAAAAAATGTGCATAATTTGTATCTTTTAATTTACTTTATTAATATTTTATAAAAAAAAAAACGTTCTCATAAAAAAAAAAAAAATAATAACTTTTACATTAAAAAAAAACTCAGATTTAAAGTTAAGATCGGGTGACATATGATATTATTTATCAGGAACGACGGTGCTAGTCAGATGATTAGTGTTTCAATGTTTGCTAACTTAATAATATGCATTCGAATAGGAAGAGCATGTCACCGAAAGAAACTAAGTTGAGACCAGAAGCAGAGTCAGGCTCAACTGCAGATATTAAGGAAAGGGTAAAAATCAGATCAGATGCTTTAACCTTTTCAATTAAAAGACAGAAGACATGGAACCAAATAGAGAAACTGTTGGAACGGTGGCAAACAAGAGGACTGATTCCAGCAGATGATCAACCTGGACCAACCAAAGCCCATAGAAGAGCAGTGCTCGACTATGAGCATGAACAATGCCTACAACAGCTAACTATATGGAGGGAAGCTGAAGAAAGATTTATAAGAGTTACAAGTCTGATACTCCATCTGGAATATGCCAGCCTATTGGCACACAGCATAAATGAGGTCCGAGTAGCAGACCTGCCAGTGAGGGAAGACGTAGCAGAAAAAACAAAAGACACCGTAGCTTGTAGGAACAAGACAAGGAGAAGGGAGGGGAAACTTCCAGAGATTCAGGTGCAGAATAAAAATTCCGAGGAAGACAAAGTGGCAGAGGAGGAGAGCCACGATCAAGACGAAGAACAGATGAAGGCTGCTACAAATGTGGTCAGCTGACACATTGGTCCAGAGAGTGTCCGCAGAACATTGCACCAAACAACGGCCCTCCATGCAGATACCCCGGGGAGGTTTCCATGATGACGACGGAGGCAGGGGGTCCCAGAGATGTCAAAGGCGAACAGGGGTGCCAACCATGACCCAAATGCCACTGACACCCTGGCATCAACCACAACAATGAGGAAGCTCAGAGGACCAGACCACCAGGTGATGCATCTTCAGCACAAGGGTATTTTGAAATCCAGCTACATTGAGCCATATCTGTCACCACAGGAGGGAGAGGTTTAATGTAAAACAAGATAGTGAGTAGCATATTGCATTTACACATAAAGCATAAAACATAGTAGAACATTTAGCAGACTATTTTTGTAACTGAGAAGGAAAGAGATTACGAGTGATGTTGTTCCCCTACACAGAAAACGATTGTGTCCACACAGCTAGTGAGGTCAAGACGATGGGGTTCCACCCAAAATATGAAGACGGAAACCTAGTACTCGCCCAAGACGGAGGATCCTTACCTCCTGTTTACACCGACTGCAGTTCAAGGGGCGGCGATACACCAGACGTGGAACTGTTGAGACCTAAAAACAGAAACTCGATTCTGCTGTGGTGAAGTCTGGCTACAAAGGGAGGTGTCCGATAGGGTCGCTTGTCTCAAACCAGTGAAGAAGTCAACAAGAACCCAGCAGAACTAGAGAGTGACTGTTGGCGGGAGAACAGAGACGGAGCGACAGAGACTGGCCCAACATTCTCCAGCCAGTACATAGATAGACCCCATCAGAAGACCGGGGCTGTGTTAGTGGAAGTGTAGTTTTTTAGTAAAAAATTATGTGATTTTTGGAGTCAGATTACATTATTCTCATAAACAACATTTTATAATCGGTTAGAAGTATCTGTTTTAAGGCAATGAGCTGCAAACTAAATAACATAACACTGATTGAGAGCTTGGATGAAGAAGTTGTAGGGTGTTTACAACAGTTTCAAGAATCAGTTTTTATTTATTTATTCTTGAGTGACTTTACTGATTTATAATGTAGTGCGTAAGGCAATATCTCATTTTGAGTGAGGGGCACCAGCCCTCCATGCATGTCACCCTCTGTGAGAATAGTTCGTATTTTCCCTCTAGTTTGGAGAAATATTATTTTATCATATGTTTGTTCAGCGGTATCAAACAATCCTCTAATCCTAGAGTTATTGAGACGCATTAGCGACACCAGGGGTATTGTTTTTCGCAGCAACCAGATGCATAATACCAGGACAAAAGCCATTCCTGAAACAAGTAAACACATTTTTGTGCTAATGGCAGATTTTAGTGAATATGTTTGTATACCATCAGAAAGCCATACATCATATGATATATTTTGTACACCTTATGGCTACACGGAGAAGTTATATTTATTTTGTGCAACGTTATGGGTTTTACATGTCCTGTTCAGAATAGGGTAATCATTGCAATATTGATTGAGCATGTTATGCTCAAAGGAGGGAGTGTCATGATTATGCAGATATGTTGACAGATATGTCAAGAGGAACATAAATCTTTGTATGAGACAGTATACATATAGGCCTTATGTAGGCTAAAAAATCTGAGCCTGACAGCGGGGGTTGCTTTTTCACCTGCAAGAAACGTGGATACATTTCGAGGGACTTTCACATCTTGGTCACGTTTTTGTGACGTTGTAGTTAATGAATAATAACATGTATTTAATAATAGGTCACATAACGACAAAAGGTATGCTGAAGTTTGGGCCTCCTCCAAGGAGGGAGTATTCCAGTTTTAGATATTAGATGAATAGAAGTGATGAATATGTCAGAACTCTGAGTAATATTATCCAAGTTTTGTCTACACAGGCTGGGAAAGCTACAGAGATACCAGACGAGACTCCAGAAGAGACTCCTGTTCGGCCAGGTGATTGGGTGAGGGTGAAAGTTCACAAAGTGAGCTGATCCCGGTGGACGGAACAGTGAGAAGTTGTAATGCACTTCACACGAGCTCCGGTTTAAAGGTAAAGACAAAGGAGCAAATTGACACCACCTCACACATGGTCACCCTTCACCGGCAACTTCCAGAACATTATTGGGAGTTAGGACTGATTTGGCAGAGCTGGAACAAAACAATAAATAGAAATAAGATAAAGATAGAAACAGCTCAAAAGACGAATTGTCTATATATTTTTATAGATTGTACACTAAAGTGAAAACCTATTTTTTGTTTTACATCTGAAAAAGAGTCCAATGTTCGTATACGTTATTATAGTACTCATTATTTAAATTCTGTAACTGACACAACCATGGACAAAATAGAGATGACAAGAACAAAGCCAAATCAATTGTGGGGTCCCCTAGGGATAAGAGTTAGAATAGCATTGTTGATTGTGCTCATTACACTTGGCACCTTTTTGGTTGGATGGGGAGTACAATATCAAGTAAGACATGGATCCATTAGTCCACTCATAGAGAATGCTCACATCACTAACAAAACTCAAGCTGTGTTTCAGAGACTTTCACTTATCCCCAGAGCCAAAAGATCAGCTGAGCAACAAGAGGAGGAGTTAGAAATACTCGGTCCCAAAGGTGAGGCGGTTACAATCAAGATGATTCACCCCCTATATACTGTATGCAGTTCTTGTATCAAATGATGAGATGGGTTTAAGTGATCGGGATAATCAGTGATGGGGATTTACAGATTAGGGGAATCTCCAAATACACTGGATCCATGTTTTAGTCTGTACCAGAAACACTCCCTGTTAAGTTTATGGACAACCGACCGGTGACCTGAGCAAAATTATTGAAAATGATTACAGTAGAAACTGGCTACTAGCCCACAAGTACAGCTTTGTACTTACAAACTCCCCAGCTGCAGATTGTGGCGACATTGCAGATATGTCCAGTCACAAAACGTACTTATGTTCTAAATAACAGTGAGATTTAGAGTAATGGAGAAAATATGGGGACGTTATTTTATAGTGTGTGAAATATGTGGTGCTTGAAACATGTAGATATTTTTAATTTATAGAAGAAAATGGTTTCCTGAACGAGTTATTTGGAGTAGCCATGTTACAGTGGGTGAAAGCAATGTTTAGGGATATGGCACAACCATTAGTAGACATTAATTGGGTTTAGATGACATTTAACATCTAAGACAGATAGTAAGATTATGAAAATGGAGTAGAAAGGATTGGATATATTTTTCCTCAGTGTGTTGGAATTAGCCATCGGTAATGCGTCCCGAGATCTCTCTCTCTCTCTCTGCCTGTCAGACTGCTACGACCCCATCTTCAGACAAATGACCTCACCGCAGGAGACTCCTCCTCCATCGAACAGACACAGAACCCGAGCTGAACCAACAACAACCTGAGGCATCCAGAACCATCTCCACCTGAGGCATCCAGAACCAAACCAGCATGCTGACAAAGAGGCAAACTCTCATCGGTCCCTCAATCAGGACCAAACTGAGCCACGAGATTTGGCACAAGAGCAGAGTGTGGGACATCAGAGTGTGGGACATGAGAGCGGAATACGCCCTCCATGAAACAGCGTAGAGACTGAAAAGGAGGAGATGAAATGCAAAGCATTTGGGCCACTGAAAAGAGTTACAGCGGGAGGATTCAAGAGCGGATGGACTAAGGAGAAGGCAGGACAGAGGAGAGCACAGAACCAGAGGAGTTGGCATGGGCCAGCAGAACCTGAGGGGGTCGTGGCTTGACGACCAGAGGGGGAGAGAAGGAACACGGGAGTGAGTGAGTTTACACATAAACACACTTATTAGAAAATAATCCTAAAAACACACTGAGGGTAGAACATATTATTCAATCTTTTCATCATATAAACAAATTATTCTTATAGAGATTCTTATTCATGTGAGAATTTGGGGAAGATTTAATTTGTTACAATATAGAAAGCAGACAAATCTTTATTTGAATGGAAAATGTTAAAGGTCGAGCTAGAACCAAGCCAAAGAAGGTATTCCAATCTAGAGTATTGATGTCTCCATTGTAGCATGGATATTACCATAGGAGAACTGTTAAGGTGGAAACATTTGTTTGTCGAACCAGATGTAGAGTTTTAAAAAGAAACTAGGCAAAGAGCGATTGCAAATTTTAATTCTGAAAAACTAGTATAATTGGGAGTAATGCATGCGGGGACTTGGATCACTCATTTTAATGGTGCATATTTTCAACAACAAATATGGTTTAGGGAGAAGGGGTCGCTCAACCCACCCTGCAGATGTTTTAAATCTTACTTGCCCCTTCAGAGGGAGCGCACGGCACCAGAGTATGAGTTTTAAAAGACAAGTGCCACCACCTCCTAATGCTCATCCATTAATCAGTGATGACCTGACATTTAGAGACGTTATTTAAAAGGAGAAACATATCTGCCATGAGTGAACATTCCTGAATTGAACTACAAACCATTAAAGAAACCACTTCTGTTTTTAAAGTCCTTGTTAAAGGAGGGAGTAATTATCACATGCTCGGGCACCCAAGGTTCCACACACTGTTAAAGGGGTTAGCATAGTTCTTCAAGTAGACCAGAATTGAAGATAAATTAGTATAATGCATTATTGGTTTTCACACCATTTCAGGGATTTTATCACATCATTAGAACAGACCACCCAAAGCTACTGAAGTGGGAACTTTCAAGTGATGAAACTCTACAACTGTTGTAACTGACCAAAAACTTCTCCCAGAAATGACTGTCTAGAATGCCGTACCCCAGAGTAGGTGTTTGGTGGTATCATGGAACTAAAACCTTGTACTCAGTCTTGCCACAGGATTGGACTGGGACCTGTGCACTAGCACAGCCAGTGATGTTTTTTATGCAGTTAATCAACATGGCGAAACCCCCCAAAGCCAGTAGGGCTAAGAGACCAGTCCCAGGGGGAGTTTAGGCTCCACAGTGTACAAGGATAGCATAAGGGGCCCAGGAGAGTCCTAGATGTTGCATTTCCATGTCCTAACGTACCGATTGATCACGACGGCCTCTTCTAGAGAACATATTACTTTCATACCTTAAATGGTATGAAAGGAGGGAGGGTACATTTCTCATGAGGAGACGGTTACAAATGCTAGCAGAACAAGACGACCCATATACAGATATTGATGAGATTGTTCAATGAATGTCCAGCTGATGTGATACTTTAAATTATGAAATCATGTGAAGAAGTGAGCAAACTAAAATGCTAAAATGGAGTGAATCCATTTATTCCAAGATAGTTTATTTATTCTTTATTATTTTTTAACTATTCTAATATGATAGATCTCATGTTTTATAAATCATTGCTATTTTAAAATGGTTTGTTTCTTTTCACTTTGTAAAAACAAGTGCCTTAACACTGAGCGTGGTGTGGGAAAGGTTTCTGTGAAAGGAGGGAGGAAGAAATGTTCTAATACCAAGCCATTGCTGCCATTTTGAAGAATGATATTGAATGTTAACACGAGAAGTTATGCACAAGGGAACACTTTTATGTTTAAGCACAGTCAAAGTATTTTTTGTAAAGTTGAGGCTATTGAACCATTCCATTTTGATTGTATGTTTTTAATATGAGTTATGTACTATGCAGAGTTCAGATGAAGAACTCATTGATTTCAGTATTATACACACCTTTTAGGTGTGTAAGGAGGGACTGTTAGAAATTAAAATCAATGTTTTATGGCATAATGTACCTTAAACATACCGTCAGTTTAAATGCTATTTTATTCTGGAAAAACCCGGAAGTTCCCAATACCAAGCTTTTATTCTGAAAATCCGTCATGACGACATCCGGGACTACTGCCCATTAGTATCATTAAAGTGGCTATTGACGCCGTTAACATGTATTACATATAATGTTATGAAAGAGATAAGGAGGAGAAAAGGCATGTGGAAGTAAGCAATGAATGTAAAATGTCGAAATCCTCTGTTTAACGCGATATCGGACACAGGAGAACGAGGGGGGAAGTCCCCTGCGTCACTACAGCTCCCAGAGAGGAGGAGCGAACAGCCAGCAAGCGGGAGAGACGAATGCTTGGAAGGTCTCTTCTGCACGGCCATCACAGGGAGAGGAATGCTGCAGACTTTCTCTCCTGACTGAACAATATCCTGCTTGTAACATTACCGCGCTTTTTATTAATTAAAGTACCAATTTTGAACCTTCTCAGAGACTCCATTTAGTCTCCTTTTTAAGCTTCTTACCTGGACGCGAGAATAACGAATCCAGTACACGTCGGCGTCTTCTCTGCATACGGCAGTTTAAACTGTATTTCCTTTATCCTGTAATATGACTTGAGAGATTTAAACTCCGCACACTGAGTTGATCTCTTTTCTATAGACGCCGGAGGCAGGGCAGCGTCAGGTAAAAGAAGTTATTTAGCCTTCTTAAACCTGAGCCTCACGCGCCGCCTATGGGGGATGTGCTGGTGACTTATCCGACCAGCCCACTTCGGTACCGGCCCATCGGGATTCGTCCCGATGGCCAGTCCGCCACTGCACCCAGCCCACGTAAACTGTCAACGGGGGGAGCCTCGCTGCGGGGAAACGGTGGACCTAGTGTCCCGATCGGAGTGGGAATAATAATAATAATCCGTGCATTTTATCCATTAATTTCCCCAACATTGTGGTAAAAAAAACACACGTTTAATCCATGTTGGTGTACTACAACTACAAAAAGCATCGGTTTATTTTCTCATCAGGAAATGCAGACCGGCTCAAACAAACGATCATTTAATGTATCATATGTTCGCCGAATTGACATGAAAGCACTAATAAATGTAGTTTCATCCACTTGAGTTTACAACCACAAAAATAATCGATATGTTTTTATATCACATCCGACGGGAGGAAATTCAGCAGCTCTCACTCCCGATTTTTAATCCTGATGTAATCATCATCTTCACCACAATCATCTATGTTTATGTCGCCGGATTGACATGAAAGCACTGACAAATATGAATATACTGTAGTCAACTTCATTAAAACGTTATTAACGTGCCTGAACTCAGTAATTCACCATTTCTACGCATGACAACACACTTTGTCCGTGTTTGGCTCTCGAAGCGTTCCCGCATTGACGTCACTTCCGGCTTCCCCCAAAACTTCAAAATGAGTCGAAGGAATTTCCCCGCGATGTTCGAAATTATTGATATTTAACGGAACGGTATCGCTTTTTCTTTTTTAAACTGACGGTTCGAGATTACTAGTAGCCCAATATTTCATTGCACAACAGTTGTTGGGATGGTGTCACAGGCTCTTTAAAGCTTGCATCAGCACACTATCGAGAATGATACCGATAATTCTAGACGTGTGGAAGGGCTTCCAGTTCCTGTTCTGAAAGAGGTAGGCCTAGCTGTTGAAAAGTTTTATCTAATAATAATTAATAATAATAATTCCTTATATTTATTATAGCGCTTTTCCAGATGCTCAAAGCGCTTTACATATACACATTACACATATTTTGTATACATGCAATGGTCACTGTGGACAATACCCACAGGAGCAAGTTCAGGTGAAGTGTCTTGCCCAAGGACCCACCGGCTTTACAGACGCAGCAGCGGCAGGTTTCACCCCTTGATCTGATGATCATTGCACAGCGCACTGCGCCACACCGTCCATCTTCACGCCTCAAGGTCATCGAGGCGCTTTTACAAGTATACATTAGTATTATACATGTACTGTGGACAATACCCACAGGAGCAAATCCGGGTGAAGTGTCTTGCCCAAGGACACAACGGCCTGACGCAGTGGCGGCAGGAGCGGGTTTCGAACTGGGAAAGTTAACAACTAGGAAATGGTTAAAAGATAGACACCAAGGGGTGCTTACAGGTGTTGCAGAGAATACAGCATAATGCTTCTGATGAGGCGTCAAAGAAACGTGGGCTAATAGCAACCAAATGCACATTTGATTGTAAAACCTTAAAATAAATATATATATGCCACAGAAGGCATATGGGATGTCTGCTTTCCCTGCCATGTCATCTACAGAGTAAAGAAACGAGAAAAATCTTTAGTAGTTAATAATACTCTTGACAGAATAATCGTGAGGAACTAACGGCTCAATAAAGAAACGTTGCTAGAATAATGCCTCCTAGCACTAGGCTAGGGGCCTGTTGTGTTTTTAAACGTTTAAATAGCAGCACGTGTAATACTCCTGGCTCCTTCAGTGCAAACTTCAGTCTTGAGTGCAGGTTTCAACAGACATGGGTCCCTGGGAGCCAGCATAACCTGCTAAGAAACCTTGCTTTAAGCCTGTGATAAGGTCATTTGACGAACATCTGTGATTAAAAAGAGCTTGGAAACGATTTGCAGCATGAAGCCTCCTGAGGCACACCCAGCGAGGGGCAGAATATTGCAGGTAGAGCTTAATTCCTGTGAGGAAAAACTCTTCTTTGGTAGGTGATTAAATGATGATGGCCGCTTGGCAGAGAATGATTCATGGTATTCATAGAAAAGACACTGTAGGAGGGATTGAAGTCTAAAATGATGGTCAAAAATGTATCGAGCTTCCCTTCATATTCACATGATAGAAATTATTAATTTATTTCCATTTTTAATTTCATTGATTTATAGTAGTATAATTGCCTCAAATATGACTTACTGCAGGCTAAATATTTCCATAATAGGGTTACTCGTGGCTGGATCTGGGACTCCAATTCCCAGAATCCTCGGTAGTGTGACGTCAGCGGCACATAGTGGTTGAACGCGGAAGTAGAAACATTTGTTTACATTGCAGGCAGAGGAAATCGAGTTTGTTCACGGGAATATATCGTGCAATTAAAGGCTTCAAGCAGTGGACGCCGGCTGGAGCTAGCCCCCTGCGGCTCCGTTAGCTCCGGCGGCCACCACTGGGATAATTGGGTCCCCTATTAACATTTGCTCCCGTTTAGCATTATGGGCGTCATAGCCATAAACTATAAAAGTCTTACCCAAGGCTGAATCATAAACTAAAATGTATATGTATGCATAAAGGGTTATGTCCTTAGCTGGCTAATAAGTAACAAGCTAAGCTACCAAGCACACAAACACCTGTGAACGGGGTTAACATGTATAATATTATAATTTTAGACTTCTTGGAATTTCTGTTAGTACATTCAAGCGCACAGCACAACATTTTAATTGTCTGGTATTTGTAACAATATTCCCTCTTTAAGGAAAAAAATGTAAGTAACCTTTCATCAATCCTCAATAATTAACATTTATAGAACGTTATATTGATAAATTACTCACTAAACTTACGATTAATTTAACTTATTTTCTTCCAAAAGTGAATTACCCAAAGCCTCTGTACACCCCCTTCTATTTACATGTAATGGTTTGGTCCTGCCTCCAAACGCGGTGCGGCCGGCACAGGCACTTGCAGAGAGTGAAAGCATGTGAGGAGGGATGCTAGTACTTAGCCTACATACGTGTGTTGTACCATGTTTCAACGACCAACAAAGTCAGAAGAAAGAAGAGAAGAGAAGAAAAGAAGAGAAAGGAGAGAAAGACAAGAGAGAGGGACTAAAGGGCGACAGTATGTCACCCAGTTTTTCAAAAGAAAAGGTGGGTGTGGTCCATGAGTGGTGGAAATTAGTCTGTTAGCTAATGTTAAGTACTGTTAATATCTTTACAGAAAATGCAGAGGTCTTTAATTTCACTGCTCTTTTAGCTGACATTTAAAGGTGTGGTAGGTAATTCACTTCAAGGTTTATTTATATAGCACTTTTCAACGCAAGGCAATTCAAAGTGCTTTACCAAAAAAAAATGAAAGACATTAAGCATTAAAAAATAAAAGCTAATAAAATAAACATTAAGGAAAAATACATGGATAAAAGTTACAGTGTAGTCTAAAATATGAATAGTTCAAGATACACTTGTCGTTATATTCCATGGAATGCTCTTAACATCCGATAGCAATGAATATATTAAATGCTTTGACAATAAATACATACAAAAATGTCATCTGTGGAAGCCGTGGTGCTGTAAAAAGCACGACCAATCATCGAGCCGGCCCGGCTAAAATAACTGGATGTTCTACCTGCCTGTCAGCCTTCCATCTGTGCACAAGCTTATCTCGTGCCCTCATTGGTCATGTGCGTGTTCGTGTGTGTTGGAGGAGTATGGGCATAGATATGTCTCATAATTATTTGTGTGAACATAAAAATAATTTGTGTGTAAATATGTGATTTGTAAATGTAAAACAACATCCACAAATGCATTTAAAAGATTTGCAAACTCACAAATACTTTTGCAAGTGTAAAACGGATCTACAAATACGCTAAATATGTTCACAAATAAAAAAAAGATCTGTGAATATCTCTTTAACATTTACAACTTTCGATCAGGCATTTCTGAATCCATTTTGTATTTGTGGACCAAATATGCGCTCGCGTATCTCAACTCTCTGTTCACGGATCTCAAATCTCTGTTCGCGGATCGTCTTTTTACACACACGGAATTTTGAGACATATTTTCCGCCGGTCTCGGCTCAAATCTACTCGTGTCACTCGGTTATTTTCGGAAACCACGTGATGGCCAGCTGATGACTACATTTCCGCATGATTTCAAAGTAAGAGCATGATGGTTTGTTTAATGCTCTGTTTTTGTATTATAATGAACAGCGGAACGTTAGATGCATTCTTCATCACCATCACCCTCATCATCATGTTGTAGTGATACAGTTAGTTTGTGTTATTGGTTCAATACAGCATATCTCGAGCACTTTCGTTGATGTTGAAGTGCAGGCTATAGCCTACGCCACTTCCGGGTCCCGGGGGAGCAGCTGGCAGCGAAGCAGCCCAGATAAAACTCTTTCTTCATTGTTTGTTGTGTATTCAGTCAAGCGGGTCAAAGTTACAAAGCAGTTCACATCTTATTAATCGGCCTAATTTTACTTTACCAGTGCAGTAATAAAGTAATCTGTAGAAAAGCACAGTATTTAGGTCAGCCTTCATAGTAAGGCTACATTACATGTTATAATATTCATCGTGTCCTTTCTACTGATATATTCCTGTCTATTGCTTTCATTTGTATTTATTTGTACAAACCATCATGCTCTTACTTTGAAATCATGCGGAAATGTAGTCATCAGCTGGCCATCACGTGGTTTCCGAAAATAACCGAGTGACACGAGTAGATTTGAGCCGAGACCGGCGGAAAATATGTCTCAAAATTCCGTGTGTGTAAAAAGACGATCCGCGAACAGAGATTTGAGATCCGTGAACAGAGAGTTGAGATACGCGAGCGCATTTTTGGTCCACAAATACAAAATGGATTCAGAAATGCCTGATCGAAAGTTGTAAATGTTAAAGAGATATTCACAGATCTTTTTTTTATTTGTGAACATATTTAGCGTATTTGCAGATCCATTTACACTTGCAAATGTATTTGTGAGTTTGCAAATCTTTAAATGCATTTGTGGATGTTGTTTTACATTTACAAATCACATATTTACACACAAATTATTTTTATGTTCACACAAATAATTATGAGATATATCTATGCCCATAGAGGAGGGGCTCTGTGAGGAACTCTGAAGGAAGGGGCAGATTTTTTTCGGTTGTGTACTTTCAAATTCTAGCACTTGAGCTGGTTTCTCCATTCTTACCTACCTACCTTTAATAAATGCAGGCACATTTTTAGCGCCTATTCATACTAAATCAGTTGTCCCTCCCCCTGGTGCCAGGTCCAACAGATCCATCTTTAGGCTCAGCAGCCCTGTCCCCCCATAAGGCTGAACCTGAACCAGCTTTTCTCCAAACTGAAGGAGGTGAGCAGCATTGTGTTGAATGCCACATAACATCTGAAGGGAGACTGGAACACAAACAATATATATATATCAAAAAGCTAACATCTAATTTAAATTATACATTTCAAACATAGCCAATGATCTATATAAAACAAAAAACTGCTTTTAGTCTATTTAGGATGATGGACAGTTTGAAGCATTTAGTGATCAGTCTGAAAACAAAATGTTAATCACCGACATTTTGGCTATGATATTAATACTAATGTTATTATATTAAAGCAGGGGTGGGGAACCTCCGGCCCCCTGGCTGTATACGGACCGCTGGTACGGCCCTCGAGGTAATTTATAAACAAAGTGGCCTGTGCCTGGTGGTGGGGCCCAATGTGATATATTTTCAGGGGGCCCAAAATCCCTGGCGGCGCCCCTGGGTATGAATGCAGCATAAGTGCTCGAGTTGACTGCCTGATCTAGCTCGCAGGCTTCGCCCCATTTCTTGACTTTTTCCGACACGCTTGCATTTAAATCCGTCTCCCCGTGGCTCTGTGCAGCTGGGTGATTCTCACGAACTTGGTGTAACATGTGCCAAAGCAGTTAGATGCAGATTTTGAAAATATTTTTCTCATTAGTATCAACCAGGTTCTAAATGAACTAGTTGTAGTAAAAGAAAAGTTCTGTATATGTTTTAAAACACATTTATAGAGGGTTTCACGAGTTATTGACCAAATAAATTCATTACCGTAACACATTTTCAATTGATAACTAAATATGAGTAAATGTTTAGCATTTTATCTTTTAATGTATGCTGCTGTCAATAGTCACAAGTAGTCACATAGTGTAATAATTCAGGTAAATATATAATAATATAATAATTTTAGTTATTAACTTTATTACCGTAACACAATTGTGTGTTCCACACATTGACTTTTACTGTGGCGTAAATGTTACAATTGATTGAAAAAAAACAATTTTAAAATATGAACAGACAGACCAAACATTTCCTGTACAAAATGAAAATGTGAAGGTTTTCCATATTCCTGTCAAAATATGAACTTATTAAGGAAGTGTTATGGTAATGAAAGAGCATGTCGGTAATGAAAAGCTGTTGTTATGGTGATGACCTTACATGGACTCAAATGTATTGGCAGCCATTTGTTTTGGAATTCCAACCAAATTATATGCAGGCTAATATTTTACACTACTTCAAAATGTATAGACCTACTAAATAATATAATATCTTTAGAGAATGACAAGTACAAAAGTCTATTAAAAACCTTTATTGACCAAATAAAAATATGGCATCATTTAATGACATTTCAACAACCAACAATAATTAGGCCTAACAACAATTTATACATATCTCCTCTCTTTCCCACATCCCCTCCCCTCTGCCCTCTCTCCTCTTCTTCCCCTCCCCACATCTCCTCCTATCTCCTTTCCTCTCCCCCATATCCTCCCATCTCCTTTGCTTTCTCCTCACTCTCAACATGTAATCAACAACTACCAACAATTAACATCATACGTCTCTCTCTTCTCCTATCTCTTTTCCCACATCTCTTCTCTCCCCTAATGTCCACCCATCTCCTATCCCCTCTCTCCTCCTATCTCCTTTCCTCTCCTCCATTTGGCCCACATTTCTGCAGCAACACTAAAATGCCTGGCAGATGATGTTGCTGGCATTGGCTCAGCGATCATGTCCTTTATGTTGTCTCTAAAGTACCACACTTTGTCTCCAGGAAAACCAATGGAGGGATAAAAGAATCGGTTTTCCCCAGCACAGTTCACCACCTCAAACTGGTCTTCCACAATCTATAGTAGAAGACATATACATATTTATTGCAGTTACAGGATAGTGCAATTCGACATGAAAGTGAAACAAATAAACACATAATAGTAAAATCACATATAAAAGTAGTAATAGTAAAAAGACAGAGCAATGAGATATAATACTACCCATTAACTCAACTGTAGCACATTCATACCTGTATCACAGTGCCAGGATACAGGTCACCATCATACTCGACCAGCACCCATTGCCCAACCTCAATGGATTCCTCAGCCTTTTCTTCACTTGCTGCATTTTCTTTGAGGATGAACTCTTTGGGAGAGTTGCAGTCACAGGCGGGCCTGCAGAAGCAAGACACCTCCCTCACTTTTATCTTACCTGGCTCTGTTGAAACAAGCTGTACAAAATGTGAGAAAACAAGTGAAAGTACACATTTAAAATAGTCAGCGAGTGAGTGAAATGGATAGAGATTGTGTCTGAATGTGATTGAGTGTATAATTCCTCCCCTGATGAACTTTCCGTGTACCCTGCACTGTTTTAAGAGATGGAGGTACCAACTCCCGATATGTTTCAACCTTCTCTTCTGTCACCTTAGAGAGCTTCACAGATGACTGCTTGGACAGGTTGTGCAGCAAAGCCTCAGCATCAGGTGTGTCGGTTCAGTAAGCCACCAGTCTATCAGCTAGATTCTTCAGTGCTCCCCCAACACCATCCGGAGCCCCTTTCCCATGTGATGCCTCTGTATAATTCCAGGTTACGGACTTGAATCCCTTCATAAAAGGCACGGTGGATGCCAAGTAGAATGACACCTTATTCCGATATTGTGACGTTGGCCCATCAGGAACACAAGATGGATATTCTTTGCTGAAGGGTGACTGGTTTTGATGTGCTCCAACACTGGATCCAGGTGTGCCCATGTAGCCACTGGATGCTTCAGACTGCCCCTCACTGCAGTACAGAACTCCAGTGTGTAAGGTCACCTGTTTGTGACATCCGCCAAAGTGTGTGTCCTTGATTTCTTTAGACCATTTACAGTTGTAATTTTCACTGTAGTCAAAATGTACAACAACCTGATCTTCTGCCAAACTATCTTTCAGCTCTGTTATCCGTGTAAACTGGTGTGCAATATTATACAGGTGAATGCTGAATCGTGGCAAGTCATAATTGGTTAGCTCCACTAGTTTTTCATTGCTGGCCACTTTTTTCTCGAGTCGTGTTTTTTGCATCAACTACAGTTGACGTACCATCAGGTTGTTTCTTTGTGAATGGTGTTGTTCTCGTGACCCACTCATTCCATGACACAATGTTGTTTTTTGTGTCAGGGTCTGTCATTGCAAGGAATGTCTTGTCTTTGCAGGTGCTGCATCTCTTGTTGTTGTTTCTATCACACACTGTTGAAGTTACCAACTCAGATGGGGACGTGCAGCTCGTAACCCCAAGCTGATGCAGTTTGTTTACCTTGTTGGTAAAATGTTCATGGATCTTGCAGGCACAGGTTTCTCTGTCTTGGACTTTAGGACTCACAATCCAAAAAGGTCTGTGCTTGCAAAACTGGGAGCGGGAAATCGTCAGGCTTGGATTCTCACTTCGATAAAGCTTGTGGAGATGTTCCATTGTGTCAGTGAGAGACCGCTTCCTGTAGATGTGGCCACTTCTTCTAATCTCACCACTTTCCCCATTGGTCACAGTTGTGATGTCATCTCTGTGCAAAACGTTTTGGACAAGCTTTCTCATTTTATTCCTTTTGTTATTTGCAACCTCAACTCTCTTGTTGTGAGTCCCAAGCAGCCCCCTGGTGCAACCTTTTGCAGCCCGATTTGCTTCAAGTCCTTTTACCTTCTTCCGCAGTTTGTCAAGCTCTTTTTCTTTCGTCTTGAGCATCCTCTGTGTCTTGTTACGTTTTTTTCTCAGTTTTACTGATGTTTTCCGTCTTGGTGTTGATGCTGGGCTGGAGGTTGATGGTGTGCCCTGACTGACATGTTGATCTCTGGGCTGTAGGATACTTTGTTGTCTTAGGTCATCTGCCATGCTAGATGTATCTGAGGGCGGGCTGTCATTCATAATTGCATTGAGGCGTTTTTTTCTTTCTTTGTTTCTCATGGAATTCTCATTCCACTTTGTTCGTTGTTTTTGTTGTTGTTTAGCTGTTAATGCTGCAATAGGCTTCAAATGCCCCTTTGCCTTTCTCCTTTGATATCTGTAAAATGGTAGGTATACAAAAATCAATTATAGAATTGCAGTATATTGTAACTCTATAATTGATTTGTATAGAATTTTTGTATACCATTACCTACCATGATGTGCTCAGTCTCTCTCTTTCTGTCTCTCTCTCTTTCTCACTCACTCTCTCACACACAATGTGAAGATGTCCTGTTCTAACCTCTCTCTTTCCTTCCTTCTGTACTCTTCCAGCAGCTCTGGGGTGCTGTACACTTTCTCTCTGTGCTTCACCACCCTCACCTTGGAAGCTGCCCTTTTCCTTTCCACCTTTTCTGACCTTAATTTCAAGAGGGATTCAGTATTAATTAAATAAATTAGATTCAAATAATACATATACATTATTTCTTTATAGTTAAAGCTCACCATACATAGCTGCACACATTTTGTTCATATATGTCATGGTAATGAATGCAGATTTACTTACGTACTTTACAAACAAAATTTGCATAGTGCCGGTACAAAAGTGTTAAAATCACAAAACGTGCCTTTTTAGAGTCACAGTCTTTAAGAAAATACATTTGTTACAAAGTGATTGACATTCTACCCGTTGTAAAATGTTCCTACATAAAAGTGTATCACAAAAGTATCTTGGTTTCAAAAATGTTTAAGGTTTTGCATACATAAAAAGTGTATCTTACAGGTCCTTTGTGAGACAATTACACACACATCTGCCGAGTGTCAGTAAAAAGTGTTAAAATCACAAACTTGCCTTTTAGAGAAACAGTCTTTAAGAAAAAAATCTAATCAGACAATGTACTTCATGTTCTAGTGTTAAGGTTTTGCATACCTCAAAGTGTGTCTAAAAGTATCTTGGCAAGAGAAAAAAGCCAAAATCTGCCTAGGCCATTAAAATAAAACGAGTTCCTTCGTGGTGTTGGGGGTGAGCATCAGACCTGTTGAAGGGGGACGAGTCTGTCTCTGAGGGGTGGTGTGTGAGAGGATCACTGAAGATCAAACTTAGATCAGCACTTGTCGCAGAAGGTATGCTGTATGTGAACTGGAGGTGTTGGTACACTGATGGCTGGTTTACGCTGCAAACTTCATCACATTTTAACAAGAGAGTAAGTATATAAAATGTTATTTTGGATATTTTACACATCAGCAAAAAAAAACATATTTGATTTTAAAAATAAGCTAGATACAAACACATACAGTTTTAACTACATATATACTCACTTTCCACGGGGAATGAATCATATGGGGTTCCACCAAAAGAGATAATCCTCTCTAATATTCCAATTCGTATTTGGTTCAGACTTTCCTGAACTGAGACACACACAAAACAAAAAAAGATTTGATTACAAATCTACACCACATTATTTGTACATAGAGGGGTACTTTCCCAAAGCTTCTAAATCATTACGAGCCATAGTGCTGTTACACAATAAATACAAACACACACACCAAGCAGCATTAAATAAAAAGTAGTTTTTCAAGATCAGATCCAGGTCAAGAAAACGCAGAGAGGAAGTATGGTGCTGACTCGTTAGCCCTCGCACTCTTCTTATAATGATCCTGTGCAATTTTTAAAGTTGAACTCCTATCCCTTATAAACCAAAAATAACAATAGCCCTTAATTAACACTAATCATTTAAAAAACCTTACATTTAATTTAGAGAGGACAACTAAAAGTATAAGGTGACTGTTTTAAACTAATTCCACCACATATCTTATTTTAACCTTATAATGGATTGACTTTAAAGAGTCCTCTCCTGCTGATGTTCAGGTCTGTCTGCATATGGTATCTCTGCTTTAAAGAGTCCTTTGTCCAGGCGATTAACGATGCTTCCTTTGTCCCCCCACAGAGTGAAACTCTGCCCTTGCATCGATCTTCAGTAGACAAAGCCTTGTATGTCTGTAAATGAATATTTTAATGTGCCCTCACACTGTTTATTCTATGTATTTTAAGTGTTTACAGCTTTTCTTTGTTCACAAGCCCTACAACTAAAGAGAACATCCTTAGTTATCACTATTAAAACCTAAATAAGATATTTTTTAAATGAATATGAATACCCTCTTTGCAAGCAGATACTTCCTTGTAGTTAACAGTTTCACAAAAACTTAAAAAGAAACATCCTTAGCAAGCACACATCATTTAAAACAAACCCTGCATCAAATTTAGAGAGGACAATAACGTGTTTAGGTGTCTTAGTGAGTGAAAAATAATGGCTGTTTTATTTAGTTTGAGTGTATTTCTTTTTAAAAAACTATCTCCATCCCCTCGCTTCTCACCTCACAGAGAGTGTCTTAATCAACATATAGATTAACATCTCAACCCTCACATCAAAGGCCAACTCCAACGTGTGTGTGTGTGTGTGTGTGTGTGTGTGTGTGTGTGTGTGTGTGTGTGTGTGTGTGTGTGTGTGTGTGTGTGTGTGTGTGTGTGTGTGTGTGTGTGTGATAATTATACTTAAAGGTGGGGTAGGTCATTTTGGAGAAACCAGCTCGAGTGAGCTAGAATTTGAAAATACACAACCGGAAAGAATCTGCCACTTCCTCACTGAGCCCCTCCTCAAACACACATGAACGCGCACATGACCAATGAGGGCACGAGATAAGATTAGACAACAAAGGCGTTCACAGGGGGGCATTTCACACCTACGTGTGATGACACCTCACCCCTCACATCAAAGGATCTCGAACAAAGGGAGGTGGGACTTATCTCATTAGCATAATTGGGGGCGGGCCCACCGGTCACTTTTCATGCATACTAATGTGATTGAAACAGCATCTTTACTACTACTAATGTGCATGTATGCCGTTCAGTCTGCGTTTACAGGTGAATACGTCGGCGTTTCCTGGATGCAAAGTCATCGACAAGGTCATCATATGACAGCTGCTGTGCCAACTGTGCGTTGATGCTTATGATAGCCAGGCCACTGGAGCGTTCTTGTGCCTTTGACGTCTTCATAAGCTTCAGTTTGGAAAAGCTTCTCTCAGCAGGAACTGTAACAGGAAGAGTTACTGCAACGCCGTTATCTGTGGAGAGACACCGTAGATCTGAGGGCTGACATAAGTCTCTTCTGGAATGGATCTAAGGAGAGGACAGTATCAACAATGGTTGCATCGGTAGGTATAGAAAGGCTGGGTGATTGAGAGAGCATATCATTCTTTGCCTGTAAATATCTAAAAAAATCTGATTTGGGAAGATTACATTTCCTGTTTAATGTTTTAAGGAGGTGACGCTACTCAGCCAATCAAATTGGTGCATTCAGCACGATAGATTCAAACCATTCAAACACACACACAGAGACGAGACAAGAGGAGAGAAACAGTCAGTCATTTCAAATGGCGTGCTCAAAAAAGAGAAAGGTAGACAGCGAAAACAGAGCATTTAATGACATGTTCTCTTACTGGACCTCTTTGAAATGCAATAGAATACCCCTGCATTATAGCAACAACAACAACAATAATAATAATAGCAATGATAATTGGGAGGGGGGCGTGGCTGTCCTTATGTTCTCTGAGGGGAGGCTCACTTTGAAAACCCCTGGTGCAAGATATCCTTCTGTTGGGTGGTTTCATATTTTAGAATTCATCATTGTTTCAATGTTTTCATAGTTTGAAAATATAAATACAGCTATCAGGTGAATGAAGAGTAAATATTTGTATTCCACCACTAATTCTCCCCATGTACAATATTCAGCACATGAAGATGCTGAGTGCCAATGTTAACAAAATAAGAAAAAAACATTACATTAATAAATACAATAAAAAAAGACTTCTCTAGTAATCTAATTCCAATGTATCAAAGTTTGAATATGAATATGAATATGTTTTCACCTCATGTTTACACTATGAAAATAATTCTGTGGAGCCATTTTCACCACTAGATGGTGCTGCAGGCCTCCATATCGACACCTCAGATGAATAAACTAGAAGCTAATGGTTACCAACACACACCACCATGACTGCAGGCTGGGGGTACTATCAGAGACCACAGGGGGGGCACCAGAGGGAAGATCCGTCCTCAGGAACAGCGTACTCTGAGAAACTCAGCACAGGGTCAGGCTTCTTCTGCACAAGTGAACATGTGTGGTATGCTTTAGACAGAGAAGAGTACGACGCAAAACAAATCTATTATTTTCATGTTCCACCCTCAGGAACATTTCTCTGAGCTCATATTTAATCAGGATATCACAACTAGCTTGCAGCCAATCAGTTAGAAACTTGAGAAAACACGTTCGGTGGATAAATAAGGCTGTGGCTCAGTGGATAGTGCGCTGGACTTCCAATCAGGGGTAGCAAGTCCGAGTCCCACTGCAGTCAGCATGTCGTTGTGTCCCTGGGCAAGACACTTCACCCCACCTCCTGCAGGGATTGTCCACAGTACTGAATGTATGTAAGTCGCTTTGGATAAAAGCGTCTAACAAATTAGATGTAATAATGCAAATAATATCACACACAAATTATTATACAAAGCATATGTCATAAAACACATCTGGGGGGTCCTAAAGCTGGAGTGGGTAATGTGTTTTCGAAACAGTTTCTGTTTCAAATTCTTACATTCTGACAGCAATCAATAATAAAAATGCTCTGATTAAAAGGAGAACAATCTGTCTGTCTGTAATGAGGACGCCTTTGTGTCGGCCTCGCTGCGCTCTCAGCATTCAAGGCGTTCACAGGAATCTTCCATTAGCCGTTAGCTTGATGGCTAACAATAGCCTTGTTAGGTTCATGATGAGGATTTGAGGGCAGTGTCTTTGGAGGGGGTCCTGATGGGACGGGCTTTCAGTGTTGCTAATTTGACGACTTTCCGGCTGGATTTAGCGTTCAGAGCTAATGCTGCTAGCTACTTTCATATGATCATTTTTTTAATCCAATTTTAAAACATTAAGGAAACATATTAAACTAATGGTTTGTGAGAGGTATGATATGCTTGTAACTATGAATATCCAAACTTGACTTAGTGCTGGACGACAGAGTACCAACCATTTCCATCCAAGTCACATTTTGCAACTGACACGTTTTATGGGAATATAGTTTTGGTAATATTATTATTATCAACACAGTTTTAACTCAGTGACGTTGCAAACTCTGCGTTACTTACCAAGCTAAGCTAACATGCTCCCCATCTGCACATTGCCGTCGCATTTTAGGTTTCTAAGGTAAGCGGACATGAAACTATTCAGCAAAACTATTAATAATAATCTAAGTTATTGAGTTTTTATGTTAGCTTACACTGCGTCTGTGTGTTACCTATATGCATGAAAAGATAAGCCTACAATAGTTAGTGTGTGTGTGTGTGTGTGTGTGTGTGTGTGTGTGTGTGTGTGTGTGTGTTCAATGAGTTGATCTACAGCAGGTAGAGGTGAACATGAGAAGGGTCAGTAATCCAGCGTCTCAGGTTTCCCGTTAATCGCTCTTGAAGGAAGTGTTCAGACTAGGTTCCCACACACACAGGACAATGAGAGCAGTCTGTGCTGCTGGAATGCTGCGAGCGCTACCTTCCTCCATCCATGCAGCCATCGATGCATCTCTGTTCCACAATTCATTCATCCTTCTTTCATTCCTCTACTTAGCTCATCTCTCCCTCTCCCTGTAAGACATTCTGTTGTAGTTTGTTGCTGGGGCTAGTGTTGGTTCAGAGTTGGTTCCACGAGCAAACTTTCTAAGATCCCACCCACTAATGTGTTTCACATTATGATGTCAACGCTTATTTTACCCAGCAAGCTACAGTGTTGCAGCTGTGTTCATGTTGCTCTTATTCTCACATACGCCGTTCCGTCATAACGTTTCTTAAAGCAGGAGGTTTAGCTGTTTAGATTACGATGTTTTAAATGTTTCAGTTTTAACTGACAGTGTTTGGCAGCATATTACCGTATACCAGGGGTCTTCAACTACAACTCAACGAGGACCAGTTAGAGAAAATGTCCCCATGCAAAGGTCCGGAGCTTCAACATGTCTAAGTTGCTTTATGAATTAGTGTGATATATATTGAAGTAGCTGCAGCTTTATCAACGTCTGCATGTAATCAACAGCTGACTGCCAATCAAATAAAGAAAGTACAAAAACAACAATATGTATTGTCAATGAACATTGAACTATACAGATATACAGTAAACACTGTGGATATGTGTAATGTTCCTCTCGGGCTGCATTTAAAAATAAAATAGAGAAAATAAATAAAATAGCTTTTGAAAATGTGTGCATCTTAAAAGTGCTTAATTTTAGATAAATAAAATAAAGTGTAGCAGCAGCTTGAGTTTCCCTTTTTCTTTGTTAACCGTTTCACATCATGACTCAACAGTTTCAGACGATTATAGAACAATATCAGTCTTTACACATCATAGCAATTGAACAGTTTAAAAGTTTCTCTTTCTTTCCCTCTTATATTGCAGTCCCTCACTCACTTTTTTTTAATTCAGTGGGGGAATTGAGCTGGAGCTTGTCCTGCCAGGAGTTTAGATCTGGGCTGAAATGGTGTCAGGGCCATTCTCATACACACATGCAGGTGCTCATTGGTTAGCCTCGGTTAGCTCATTGGTTAGCCTGCCCTGGAACCATATTTGGTTTTAATTTTGATCCTGGTGGACTGATCATATTGGGCTCTGAGACTGCTTATTTTTTGTGACCTCAGTTCTGACTTAAGAGGGAATGTTTGGTCAAACACTTTGTGTTTTGTCCATAGACTGTATATATAAATGGACGTAGGGTCCGTGACGTCACCCATAGGATTCTGCAGAGTTGCCGAGAAGCTCTTAGTAGGCGGAGTCGGCCACTAACGGCTCGACAGTGACGTCAGAGTTCAACTCTGGACCTGCTGCCACCGAGCTGGAAGTTCCAGAGCTAGCTGAAGCTACCAAGCTAAGCTAACATGCTCCCCATCTGCACGCTGCCGTCGCATTTTACGTTTCTACGGTAAGCGGACATAAAACTATTCAGCAAAACTATAAATAATAATCTAAGTTATTGAGTTTTTAGCATAATACTTCAGAATCTTAAAACCCCTTAATGTTTGTATGCAATTGTGCTAAATTCAACACTGGAATCAAGCAAATATTAATATGTTTGCATGACATTAGTTATTTGTATTTTGATATCACTGAACTATACGTTTAATACATTTAAGTCAAGCTAAGGTACATGTGATGGTAACTAGTTAGTGCTCTTACCTGTGAGGCCTCCTCCAAACAGCATAATAACCAGACTGTATCATTACAACTAAGCAGGGGCGCCGTAAGGGGGTGAAAAGTTAGGACGATTCTAAGGGCCCGTGACTGACAGGGGCCCCAAAATGTTCAGAACATTAAGGAAAAAAATGTAAGTAACCTTTCATCAATCCTCAATAATTAACATTTATAGAACGTTATATTGATAAATTACTCACTAAACTTACGATTAATTTAACTTATTTTCTTCCAAAAGTGAATTACCCAAAGCCTCTGTACACCCCTTCTATTTACAAACGCGGTGCGGCCGGTGTAGGTACCAGATGTGTTCGGGTGTATTTCCGTCGCTCCCGTCATCCATCATATCCGTCTACTCACCTCCCTCTGCTCCCAGCGCTCTGCTGCCACACACCGGCCGTCTGCGGAACTGCAGCCGGAGGAACTCGGTACAGCTTGTTATGTGTGTGTACTTGTGCACATAAATAATGTTTCTAATTATTTACAATTAAAAAATATATATATTCTGCGTTACTTTAGCCAACACTTTTATAAGGCCACGAGATTAGATAATTACGAAATGTGTAGATAGAATACATATCTTTCAGGTTGTTATTTTGTCATTGTTTAATGTTTTATTTACCTTTTATATAGTACTTTTTATATAGTATCTGAACTTTGGAGAGGAGTTGGGAGACACACGACACATCAAATCACATCTACAGATCAAGACGAAGCGACTGGAAGTACTCCTAGCGTGAACATGTTTGTGAAAACGTGTGCAAAGTCTCCGAAAATCCTAAAAATAAGCTCATATTTGAATTCCCCATAAAAAACACATCATTCAGTAAAAACAAGGCACCACTGATCATCTGCTCCCTGATCTCTCTGCGAATTGAAAGTACTTATTGCCTGAGATCGCATGCTGTGGTTTTATTAAATGTGCCAAGTGCTAGGACTGTCTTATGGAAGAAAGCTTTTAGATGTGCAGCTCCACTAACATGGAACAGTCTGCAAAAAGAATGGGAAATTACCAAGCTGGTACCACTACATGTTTTTAAAGCTTGGTTAGATGCTACACAATCAGATGCTGTTGGTACCTGTACATGTTGATAGATATGTTGTTCTGTTGTTTATGTTTGTATGTCTTCATGTGGAACCTACTGCTGCAGGTCTGCCTTGAAAAAGATATCATTGATATCAATGGGATTTTACCTGGATAAATAAAGGCATTGAATTGAATGTCCAATGAAAACATATCCAAGTGTAACAAACATCCAGTATTAACCTTACTGTTTTTTACTAACAGTAACCAACTAATAATTTTCATAAAGTGCATATTTATTCCAAACTCACAAAATATATATGTAATAAAACAATGCTCAATGGTACACAGTATCCAAACTCTTTAGGCACTGGTCAGAGACATTCATGTAAAGCAGATACTGAATCCAATACTGGTAAAAACGTTGCAGAGATCAAATGTTTCCTTGTCTGAACGGAGAAACCTAATTTTTAAAACAACATTTTCAGTGTGTGATTTGAAAGATAAGTTCTGATCAATAATAAAACCTAGATATGTGTATGTAGTGACCCTTTCAATGTAAATGTCAGTCCCTTGAACAGTACAAATGTTGGGGAGAAAATAAGTTAACTTTTTGCCATTTGAGAATATCATGAGTTTGGAGTTGTCTGCATTTAATACTAACTTGAGTTGAGATAAATGGGATGGAATAACATCAAAGGCAAAACATAAACAACAGAACAACATATCTATCCACATGTACAGGTGCCAACCGCATCTGATTGTGTAGCATCCAACCAAGCTTTAAAAACATGTAGTGGTACTAGCTTGGTAATTTCCCATTCTTTTTGCAGACTGTTCCATGTTAGTGGAGCTGCACATCTGAAAGCTTTCTTCCATAAGACAGTCCTAGCACTTGGCACATTTAATAAAACCACAGCATGCGATCTCAGGCAATAAGTACTTTCAATTCTCCGTGAGATCAGGGAGCAGATGATCAGTGGGGCCTTGTTTTTACTGAATGATGTGTTTTTTTTATGGGGAATTCAAATATGAGCTTATTAGGATTTTCGGAGACTTTGCACACGTTTTCACAAACATGTTCACGCTCGGAGTACTTCCATTCGCTTCGTCTTGATCTGTAGATGTGATTTGATGTGTCGTGTGTCTCCCAACTCCTCTCCAAAGTTCAGATACTATATACAAATACTAAAAGATAAATAAAACATTAAACAATGACAAAATAACAACCTGAAAGATATGTATTCTATCTACACATTTCGTAATTATCTAATCTCGTGGCCTTATAAAGTGTTGGCTAAAGTAACGCAGAATATATATAATTTTTTAATTGTAAATAATTAGAAACATTATTTATGTGCACAAGTACACACACATAACAAGCTGTACCGAGTTCCTCCGGCTGCAGTTCCGCAGACGGCCGGTGTGTGGCAGCAGAGCGCTGGGAGCAGAGGGAGGTGAGTAGACGGATATGATGGATGAC
The DNA here is from genome assembly GCF_902827115.2 of Pseudochaenichthys georgianus. Lineage (NCBI taxonomy): Eukaryota > Metazoa > Chordata > Actinopteri > Perciformes > Channichthyidae > Pseudochaenichthys > Pseudochaenichthys georgianus. The sequence goes on along the minus strand of NC_047505.1, from coordinate 367,067 downwards.
GGGAGCGACGGAAATACACCCGAACACATCTGGTACCCCGAACACATCTGGTACTGACACCGGCACAGGCACTTGCAGAGAGTGAAAGCATGTGAGGAGGGATGCTAGTACTTAGCCTACATACGTGTGTTTGTACCATGTTTCAACGACCAACAACGTCAGGCTCTAAGAAAAGAAGGAAGAAAGGAGAGAAAGACAAGAGAGAGGGACTAAAGGGCGACAGTATGTCACCCAGTTTTTCAAAAGAAAAGGTGGGTGTGGTCCATGAGTGGTGGAAATTAGTCTGTTAGCCAATGTTAAGTACTGTTAATATCTTTACAGAAAATGCAGAGGTCTTTAATTTCACTGCTCTTTTAGCTGACATTTAAAGGTGTGGTAGGTAATTCACTTCAAGGTTTATTTATATAGCACTTTTCAACGCAAGGCAATTCAAAGTGCTTTACCAAAAAAAAATGAAAGACATTAAGCATTAAAAAATAAAAGCTAATAAAATAACATTAAGGAAAAATACATGGATAAAAGTTACAGTGTAGTCTAAAATATGAATAGTTAAAGATACACTTGTCGTTATATTCCATGGAATGCTCTTAACATCCGATAGCAATGAATATATTAAATGCTTTGACAATAAATACATACAAAAATGTCATCTGTGGAAGCCGTGGCGCTGTAAAAAGTACGACCAATCATCGAGCCGGCCCGGCTAAATAACTGGATGGCCTACCTGCCTGTCAGCCTTCCATCTGTGCACAAGCTTATCTCGTGCCCTCATTGGTCATGTGCGCGTTCGTGTGTGTTGGAGGAGGGGCTCTGTAAGGAACTCTGAAGGAAGGGCAGATTTTTCGGTTGTGTACTTTCAAATTCTAGCACTTGAGCTGGTTTCTCCATTCTTACCTACCTACCTTTAATAAATGCAGGCACATTTTAGCGCCTATTCATACTAAATCAGTTGTCCCTCCCCCTGGTGCCAGGTCCAACAGATCCATCTTTAGGCTCAGCAGCCCTGTCCCCCCATAAGGCTGAACCTGAACCAGCTTTTCTCCAAACTGAAGGAGGTGAGCAGCATTGTGTTGAATGCCACATAACATCTGAAGGGAGACTGGAACACAAACAATATATATATATCAAAAAGCTAACATCTAATTTAAATTATACATTTCAACATAGCCAATGATCTATATAAAACAAAAACTGCTTTTAGTCTATTTAGGATGATGGACAGTTTGAAGCATTTAGTGATCAGTCTGAAAACAAAATGTTAATCACCGACATTTGGCTATGATATTAATACTAATGTTATTATATTAAAGCAGGGGTGGGGAACCTCCGGCCCCCTGGCCGTATACGGACCGCTGGTACGGCCCTCGAGGTAATTTATAAACAAAGTGGCCTGTGCCTGGTGGTGGGGCCCAATGTGATATATTTTCAGGGGGCCCAAAATCCCTGGCGGCGCCCCTGCAACTAAGTACCAGTTCTAGATCCTTGACTTTAATAATAAATAATAATAATCCTTACATTTATTATAGCGCTTTATCAAAGACTCTCAAGCGCTTTACAAATTCACATTACACATACAGATCATACATGTAATGGTCATCTACTGTGGACAATACCCACAGGAGCAAATTCGGGTGAAGTGTCTTGCCCAAGGACACACCGGCCTGACGCAGTGGGGCAGTGGTTTCGAACTGGAGTTCCCCAACGCCCCTTTGATCTGATGATCAAATGCACAGACCACTGCGCCACCCGTCCCAAGACAAACAAACCCTTGACTTTAGACAAACAATTCAAAAGACAACATGTATTTAAAGACCAATGTTTATTTGAATGTGCCTCTTAACCTGAGATATTAGTTATACAGTAATAGTATTGACAATCTAAAAAAACTGGGCAACTCAACAGTCAACTTTATGTTACTTATTGTCTAAAGCATTTATTATTTTCATTTTCCCCCTCTCATATTCAGTGTGGACGGATTGAGACAGCGTGGCGTCCAGAGAGCTGCTGAGACTTCAGGGAGAAACCTCCGTGTGATGGACGTCCTGTCTGTTGGTGTGGAGAGGACTGAGGGTCTTTCCTCAGCGAGGAGGACCAGGCCAGATGGAGGAGCCCATGCTGGGCATAGCTGATACAACTGCACAGGCCTAGTATGTCACGTTATTTGACTAAATGTGTTTACTTATACATTTAATAGGTTTACACCTTCTGTCCATATGTGCTTTTTATTTAAAACATTTGATTAACTTTGGTTCACATTTCAATAAATTGTATTGGTATTTGCTCTCCTTTCGTCCATTATTCTTACTGAAAATGTTAGATTACACATTCACATCTGACTGAAGATTGGCCCTATTTATTTGTGACGTTGCAAACTCTGCGTACAAGGCACAAGTGAAGCTTATAAAGTGAGGCAAATAGAAATAATCAGCGGATGGAGTGTAGATGTGGAAATAGCTGCATTCGATCAGCTGACTGTGTTTTTACAATAAAAGTAGTTTCTTAGTGAATGTCCTGTACTGGTCTCAAAATCTCATAACATCAGCTTTTAATGTTCCTCTTGGATGTTCTTCTTGACCCTCAGAGAAGGAGAAGATGTCGTGTCTTTCAGGCATGTCCTTTCCTAACAAAAATGACAGGAAACATAAAACATATTATTGCAGAACAAGTGTGTTATTTATGAAAGCAGTGTGTTTGTGTGTTTAGGGGCTGTAGATAGAATTATTTTGTAATTGTAATGTTTTTTTTTATTTCAACAGTGAGCGACAAAGACAATCAGATTATGAATGAACAGTATGAAGTTCATCAACATTGAAATATATGTTATTATCAAAATAATATTGAACTGTTCTCAAAACGTAGTGCAACTGTAGAAGCTTGCTCTGTTGTCTCACTGAAAGAATCACTTTTACCACATTTTTTACAGAACAATATTGAGAGATAAATCTTGCCTTCAATACATTACATTAGAAAGCTGACCAAATCATATTGCTTGTTAACATCTAAATGTAACTTTTTGCATGGAATAAACCCTCAACTTAACTGATGTGTAGGTGAACTAGTATTTAGTATTGTTTATTGGAATGTATATCAGTGTATTCAAGTCAATACTTCATTCATTTAAACAAATATCTTTCTTGATTCTTTGTACAGTATGAAAAAAAAGAGTCTTTGTACCTGTGCTGAAGTTCACTGCTGTGAGGAGTCCAGTTCTGTCTCTCACTCTCTGGTCCAGCCTGTCTGCATCACCTGGACACCTTAAACAAACAGATATATATATATATATATATATATATATGTAAAGTATCATGTGTACAAACAATATACTGATTATCTTCTGTTGAACATGTTGGATTGTGTATTGTCCGAGTCAGGGTCCTTTTTATTTTACTGTAACTTTGGAAGTGTGTGTTACCAATGCTTACTGTTTATTTGATACCCATTTGGTAATGCAATTAATAAAAACAACAAGGTTTGGGTTCGTTCTTCAGATGACTGTGACGTTAACGTGTAAGCTCGATAATGAACTCCAGCTCAACCAACCATATTGTAATATCTAAGTAATCATCTTGAAATATGACATTAATAATTGTAATATACACATCTTATTGTGAGGTTGATTTCACATACACTACTTCGACATTAGCTTGTCTACATACTTCAGCCTACTATCAGCCTGCCTTTAATGAGACTGCTGTGACTGCACATTATCTGTAAGCCTTTTGAAATCTGGCTGATAGTTAGTGATTGCCAGCCGGAGGCAGTCAGTAAGATGTGCGTCAGTCATACGAGTTCTATACTTGGATTTAATTATTTTCATTTGTGAAAAGGCCGTTTCACATAAGTATGTGGAGCCTTCAGTTTAAGCGCACATGACACAATCAGTGGATACCTCTCTCTACTCACGAGTGACCAAAAGTCCTGATCTCTTGCTCTGGCCTTCAATTCAATGTCGCTTTGCATTTCAATGATCTCCATGTCAACACCCATAGGTAATGTAAAACACCTCCTGCATTTTAGCTGACATCTGTTCAATGTAAACGCTGAGGAAAGGGTTTGATACAAAACCAACTACTTGCCCCATGTCTTGTAGCTCTACAAATCGAGCACCAAATTCTGATGTCAGTTGTTCAAATGGGCGCAGAATTGTTCAGGATGGAAAGCAGTTTTGTCTGTGAGGTTTTGTGACACCTTTTCAAGATTTGGGAAGTGTGTCAGCCTCGCATGTCTTAACTGAGTGGAACACAAACTGAGCTTCACTTTGAATGCCTCCACTGCGCTAATCATGTGACCAAGCTCTCGGTCTTTCCCTTGCAATTCTCGGTTAAGGTCATTGAGTTTTGCAGTCAGATCGGTAAGGAACCCCAAGTCCAATAACCAAGTATCGTCGGACAGCTGCTCATACTCCTCGTTCCTCGACTTCAGAAAACTGATGATCTCTGGCAGCAAATCCAGCAAACGCTGGAGCACCTTGCCCCGACTGAGCCACCTTACATCTGCGTGAAGGATCAATCTCCATACACAGAGTCGAGCTCATCCAATAAGACTTAAATAGCCGGTGCTGGAGTGCTTTTGCGCGGATTGAGTTGACAATCTTAACAACAACATTCATTACATGTGACATGTCAATTGCTTTAGCTGCCAATGCCTGTTGATGTATCACACAGTGATAGTTTACAAATGGTGGGAAAGTCTGGGTCTTTTCTGCACAGCGCAACAAATCCTGAACGAACACCGAGCATCGCTGGTGCCCCATCGGTTGTGAAGGACACTATTTTATGAATGGGAATCTTGTACTCACAAACATAGTCCTTGAAATTCTTGTACACATCCTCACCCCTGGTTCTTTCTTTCAATGGGATTGTGAGGAATTGCAGTATCTCCTTCTCCTTTTTCTGTTTGTTTGTCTATCTGTTTGTCTGTCTTCCTGGCTGGAGCGTGGTTGACCTACTTTCCGTTTTCCGCCAACTCACCTCCGCTCCTGTTTCTCATCATCACTGATTACCACTACTCACCTGCTGCTGCTTAAAACTCCGGTTCGATCATCAGACTTCGCCAGTTCTTCGTATACTCACAGTGGTAAACTCCAGTTCCGGCTGACTAGTATTGCTAGTCTTTTTGTATACTCTTCAGTGGATTTTTCATATACTAATCCTGTTCTGTTTTGTGCCTGTTCCAGATACTCCATATTCCATTCCGTCCTGCCTGCCACGTCCAGCCCAACCTCCGTCTCAGCCCTGCTCCACGTTCTTCGCACTCTGTTGAGAGTCTACTTTGTCTCCTGCCTGTTTTTTGAGGAACGTAAATAAATCCAGTTTTTTTTGACACTACACCTAAGTCTCCGTCCCAAGTGTTCTTGCATAGCTGGTTCAAGTGTTGAGTCTCTTTACGAGGAGCGTAACAGAAGAACTGGCCAAGAATGAACCCCGCAGGATCCGGAGCGGATTCTACCCCAATCCTTCATGCCCTGTCTAGTCAGGGCTCCCTCCTGCGTGAACACGAGAAGCTCATCCGAGCGTTGGTGGAGAGTAACCGGTCCATGGCTCATCATGTCTCCGAGTTGGCGTGCCAGATCTCCGCTCTCACTACCATCGACGGTAGCATTTCAGGCTACTCCCAGTCCAGCCCCTTTGCTCCCTCCTCGCCAGGATTTTCCTATCACCGATCCTGAGCCATTTCACGGAGAAGTTGGAGAAATGCAGAGGTTTTTTGTTCCAATGTAAACAAGGTTTTTCGCCAGCGTCCTGTTGCATTTGCTGCTGAAGCAAACGAGGATTAATTTTGTTTTGGGGTTGCTCCGCGGAGAGCTTTAACCTGGGCAGAGGCTTTAAACTCTTCGGTGGATTTTGACACTCTACTACGTTTTGAGGGCTTCTCTGATACGGTTCTCAGCTGTTTTTTGATCATCCCAACTCCTCTGCCTCCGCCGAGAATAAGCTGCTTAGCCTGCAAACAAGGAAGCCGGACAGTGGCTGATTACTCCATCGAGTTTCACACACTCGCTGCAGAGGCTCGATGGGACGAGGCGGCTCTCAGGCGGTGTTTTTAAGAGGATTAAGGGACCAGCTTCGGGACGAATTGGCAGCACGAGACGTTCCAGACGGATCTCTCAGAGCTGATCTCCTTAGTGTCTCGTTGGAACGGTCGTCTGCGTGGAGCGCCGAGCTGAGCGAACACGGAGGGATTCACCAGCCTCACTCAGTAAGCCCAGTTTTTCTTCCTACTCTGCTCACTCGGGTGTCTAGACCTCCCTCTTTCCCCCGTCGTCCAGTGTGCGCACCTCTTCTCAGGAGGAGCCCATGCAACTCTGGGTCGTGCTAGACTTTCTCTGGAGGAAGCGTCAGCGCCGGATAGGTGCAGGCCAATGCCTGTATTGTGGAAAGACTGGGCATAGCATTCCCAACTGCCCAGTACGGCCAAACTGGGAGGCTCGTCAGTAAGATTGGGGGTCCTGACACACAGCAATCATCTCTAACCCCATCCTTGACTCGTGTTTCTTATTCCCGCCAAGCTCTGTGTTAGTTTCTATGACATTGCCTCTCCAGGCTCCTCATTGATTCTGGTGCGGAGGATAGCTTTTTGGACCAGGAGCTAGCTGAACAGCTGGGACTCTGCTTGGAGCCGCTAGAGGAACCGTTTAACTGCCTATGCTCTAAATCAGAGGTGCCCAGTACGTCGACCGCGGGCGACCGGGGTCGCCCGCGGGGGCAATGCTGTAGACCCGCGAGTCATCATTAAAATAAAAAAAATCAAGCTTCCGTTTAAATAGACAAACAGGTTTTGATCCCTCCTCCCTTGTCCTCCCTGCCACTTAATTCAGGAGTTTACTTGGTTGACAGAAAAAGCGACCTGTCCTGTTAACCCAGAATGCAAAGCGATATAACATCAGTCAAGTGCCAGGTAGTGATGGGAATTCCGGCTCTTCTTGGTGAGCCGATCATTTGGCTCGGCTCACCAAGAAGAGCCGGCTCTTTCAGCTCCCAAAGGGCTCTTCAGTTTACCACATATTATACCTTTATAATTAAATCAAATGCCATGCCTAATTCGCTCCATGTGCTCTTTCCAGCGCTGTTTTGCAGGGGGCTGATTCTGTGAGCTGCAGCTGACCACGCCCCCCTGCAGGAGAGGGGAGCGTGCTCTGAGATCAGCTGCTAGGCTGCAGCAATTGTGCTACTTTGTGCACATTGTGCAAGCAACGATGTTTTCAAATCTGTAAATCAAAAAGCTCCTCAAAAACACTATCGAAGCAGTTCCTGCCGTTGTTACGTTAGTTCAAACAGTAACAACGGACTACTTTTCTTAGCGGATGCATGTCAATTTAAATCGATACATAAAACAATTTTTTAAATCAATAAAATCATTTTCTAAATCTATAAAAAGCATTTCAATTATTATTGGGAGTCATGTCGTTACTTTGTTGAGAATGTGGCCATGTGTAATAAGCGGGATAATGTGCACATTGCAGATTGCATAATGTGCCTTCATGCCGATCTAGATCCCTCCGCAAACAAAACAAAAAAAACGGCTCGTTCGCGGGCGAGAGCCGGCTCCCGTCGTTCACTTAAAAGAGCCGGCTCTTTGAGAGAGAGAGAGAGTGAGAGTGAGTGAGTGAGTGAGTGAGTGAGAGAGAGAGAGAGAGAGAGAGATGCCTATATTGGACCTATGTATATTTCATTACAACTTTGAGAGACTGTTCATAGGACCCATTTGAGTCTGATGTCTAAGTTGACTGTTCTACTCGTTTATTGTATTCCTTGTACTTATATTTGTGTTTTTATGTTTAAGATTTCAGGACATGGAGTGGTTTCTTAGCCTGCTTGTTATGTGTTTCTTAACAGAGAGAGAGAGAAATAGAGAGAGGTTAACATGCCAGTTTAGTTTTATGTATTCATGTATTTGTTTCTGTTCAAGAACCCAAATAGCGTTGTTGTAGTTATCCCATGTATACATAACACGTGTTATTCAGCTCCTTGCAATTTGGGATTTTATTTTTGGTTGGTAGACCTCGGTGAGATGGTCATTTCAAAAGTAGCCCCACCGGCCCAAAAAGGTGTGGGCACCCCTGCTCTAAATGGACAAATCATCTCCTCAGTCACAGCACAGTCACCCCTTGTGACTTTAATCACCTCCGGAAACCACCGTGAACTTATCCAGTTAAAGGTAATATCCTCTCCTTCTACACCTCTGGTTTTGGGTTACCCGTGGCTACGTACTCACAACCCACACATTGATTGGGCAAAGGGAAGGATTATTGAATGGGATCAGCACTGTCTCGCTAACTGCCTGTGTTCTGCCCTACCTTCAACTTCTGTTTCCCCAAATCCTGTTGTCTGCCCCTGATGCATCTGTAGATTTGACTGGTGTTCCTACTACTTACCACGACCTGCGTTGGGTCTTCAGCAAAGAGAGGGCTCTCTCTCTCTTCCTCCCCACCGACTGCCCTATTGATCTGCTCTCTGGAGCTTCCTCTACCCTCCAGCCGCCTCTACAATCTGTCCCGTCCTGAGAGGGAGGCTATGGAGCTTTATATCACGGACTCGTGGCTGCTGGTATTATTCGTCCATCCTCTTCTCCTGTGGGTGCCGGGTTCTTCTTTGTAGGCAAGAAGGATAAGTCGCTACGACCTTGCATAGACTTTCGGGGGTTAAACAATATCACGGTCAAGAACAAGTACCCCATTACCCCTTCTCACCTCAGCTTTTGAACCTCTCCAAGAGGCAACCCTGTTCACCAAGCTTGACCTTCGAAATGCCTATCATCTGATCCGCATCCGCCAGGGGGATGAATGGAAGACAGCGTTTAACGCTCCATTGGGCCATTTTGAATATCTGGTCATGCTTTTTGGTCTCACTAACGCCACAGCAGTTTTCCAGTCTATGATCAATGATGTCTTGCGTGACTTCCTTAACCGCTTTGTCTTTGTCTACTTAGACGACATCCTGATTTTCTCCAGGAATCAGGAGGAACACGAGAACCATGTCCGCACGGTCCTACAGAGACTGCTGGAGAACAAGCCCTATGTTAAGGCGGAGAAGTGCGAGTTCCACCAGAACCGGATCAGCTTCCTGGGCTACATCATCAGTCAGGGCAAGGTGGAGGCAGACCCTGGAAAGATCAAGGCAGTGGTGGAGTGGCCAGTCCCAACTACAAGGAGGGAGCTCCAGAGGTTTCTGGGATTTGCAAACTTTTACCGTCGCTTCATCCGGAACTTCAGTAAAGTAGCTGCACCTCTCTCCAGACTCACCTCCGTCAACATCACGTTCTGTTGGACTCCAGAGGCTAACAGAGCTTTCATTAAACTCAAGTCCTTGTTCACCTCAGCTCCCATCCTTATTCAGCCAGACACAGAGAAGCAGTTTGTTGTGGAGGTGGACGCGTCTGATTACTGGAGTAGGAGCAGTTTTGTCTCAGATGGCTGGTCCTGATAACATCCTCCATCCCTGTGCTTTTTTTTCACGTCGCCTCTCTCCTGCGGAGCGCAATTATGATGTTGGTAACAGGGAGCTTCTGGCTGTTAAGTTGGCACTAGAGGAGTGGAGACACTGGCTCGAAGGCAGCAAGCAGCCTTTCCTGGTCTGGACGGACCACAAGAATCTCTCCTACATCCAGTCGGCGAAGCAACTGAATTCCCGACAGGCCAGATGGGCTCTGTTCTTCTGTCGCTTCGACTTTTGCCTCACCTTCCGCCCTGGCTCCAGGAATGTAAACCCGATGCTCTGTCTAGGTTATACTCTCCTGACTCTCCTGATCCTCCAGATGCTTCAATCCTTCCCAAGAGTTGTGTAGTAGGTGCCCTCTCTTGGAGATTAATAACACCATCCTGGAGGCATTGAGAGAGCAACCAGATCCAGGCAATGGTCCTCCGAACCGTCGGTTTGTTCCTGATGCTGCCCGCTCCAAGGTTCTACAGTGGGTCCACAATTCCCGGTTCTCAATCCATCCCGGAGTAAACCGCACTCTTTCTTTCCTGAAGAGACATTTCTGGTGGCCAACGATCAACAGGGACACTCTGGAGTACGTTTCTGCCTGTCCCACGTGTGCTAGGAGTAAGTCCTCCCCACCAGTCTCCTGCAGGGTTGCTCCAGCCCCTTCCTATCCCTAGTCGTCCCTGGTCACACATCGCACTGGATTTGTTACCGGCCTGCCCCCCTCCCAGGGCAACACCACAATCCTCACTGTAGTAGACCGGTTTTCCAAGTCAGCTCACTTCGTTGCTCTTCCAAAACTCCCGTCAGCCCTGGAGACCTCCCAACTCCTCACAGAACATGTTTTCCGGTTACATGGTATCCCTGCCGACATTGTCTCAGACCGCGGTCCCCAGTTCACCTCTCGAGTTTGGAGGGAGTTTTGTCAATCCCTGGGAGCCTCAGTCAGCCTGACTTCTGGATATCACCCCCAATCAAACGGCCAAACAGAACGAACTAATCAGGACCTGGAGTCAGCTCTCCGCTGCATCACCGACCGAAACCCCTCTACTTGGAGCTCTCATCTCTCCTGGGTTTGAGTACTCCCACAAACGCTCTTACCTGCTCCGCTACTGATCTCTCCCCCTTTGAGGCTTCATTGGGGGTACCAGCCGCCCCTGTTCCCCGAAGAGGAGCGAGACTTGGCAGTTCCCTCAGTCCAGCAGCATGTGCGTCGCTGTCAGAAAATCTGGAGAGATACACGATCTGGCCCTTCTCCAGACTTCGGCACGGAACCAGCGATCAGCCAACCGTCACAGAAAGGCAGCTCCTCTATACGTCCCAGGCCAGTCAGTCTGGTTGTCCTCCCGCAACATTCCTCTCATCTCTGAGTCCAAGAAGCTTTCCCCACGCTTCATTGGTCCTTTTCCCATCCTAAGGATCATTAACCCTTCCGCAGTCCGGTTTGAAGCTTCCCAGAGCTCTGAGAATTCACCCCACTTTCCACGTGTCTCAGATTAAGCCGGTTCACACCAGTGAATTGAGCCCTCCGGCCTTACCCCCTTCCTCCCGCCCGTATCATCGACAATCACCCTGCTTATACGGTGCACCGTCTTTTGGACGTCAGACGTCGGGGCAGGGGTTTCCAGTATCTGGTGGACTGGGAGGGTTATGGCCTCGAGGAGCGATGCTGGGTTCCTCGTTCCCGTGTCCTGGACCCAATCATGGTGAGGGCTTTCACAGGGCTCATCCAAACAAGCCTGGTGGTCGCCAGGTGGCTCCCATTGAGGGGGGGGGTGTACTGTGAGGAATTGCAGTATCTCCTTCTCCTTTTTTCTGTTTGTTTGTCTATCTGTTTGTCTGTCTTCCTGGCTGGGCGTGGTTGACCTACTTTCCGTTTTCCGCCAACTCACCTCCGCTCCTGTTTCTCATCATCACTGATTACCACTACTCACCTGCTGCTGCTTAAAACTCCGGTTCGATCATCAGACTTCGCCAGTTCTTCGTATACTCACAGTGGTAAACTCCAGTTCCGGCTGACTAGTATTGCTAGTCTTTTTGTATACTCTTCCAGTTGGATTTTTCATATACTAATCCTGTTCTGTTTTGTGCCTGTTCCAGATACTCCATATTCCATTCCGTCCTGCCTGCCACGTCCAGCCCAACCTCCGTCTCAGCCCTGCTCCACGTTCTTCCCACTCTGTTGAGAGTCTACTTTGTCTCCTGCCTGTTTTTTGAGGAACGTAAATAAATCCAGTTTTTTTTTTACACTACACCTAAGTCTCCGTCCCAAGTGTTCTTGCATAGCGGGTTCAAGTGTTGAGTCTCTTTACGAGGAGCGTAACAGGGATAAGGGCAAGTTACGGCCTCCTTGACAGTAAAATCCGTGAAAACCATCCGGACAAACACACCCTAGCTGGGCTGTGTCTGTGGCATCGGTAGACCTCGTCAAATTGAATTGAAAAGTATTCCGAGAGAGACAAGTCTTTTAATACTTGCTGGGATACATCTTCGGACAATGACTCAACTCTTCTGGCTACAGTAGGTGCACCAAGTGGTACACTTTTTATCCTTGCTTTTATGTCCTCTTTATTTTGAAATCCGCAAACAAGACGTCAGCTGTGGCGCTCATTGCTTCTTTAATCATCTCACCATCCTAAATGGTTTTTTGTGCTGAGCCAAAATATGGCTAATCCGGAGGGATGTTTCTGTAGCTGCATTGCTCTTTGCTGTAGGGCGCGATGAAAAGCGACTGCTGTGCTTTGTCCTCTTTTCAGTTCATCAATTATTTTGGTTCTTAATGCGCTGTTGAGTGGATATGAGTCTTTGAATTTACCATGGGTGCTCGCATGATGGCGCTCCAGGTTGCCCCGTTTCGCCAAGGCTACCGCCTGTTGGCATATGAGGCATATAGTCTTCTCTTTCGCTGATGTGAAAAGAAATTCATGCTCCCATTCCGGGTGGAAATAATACGTTTTTGATTTCTTTTTCGCCGGACCCTCAGCCATATCGATGTTGGTTAAAGATTAGCAGAACTTGGTACAGTTTAAGTTACTCCTCAAGATGACCGTTAAGATACGATTTTTAACCCCACCCACAATTGCATGCAGCAATTCATAGACGTCAACATATCTAATAACCAATTGGAGTTTGTAAAATGACCTGTGCGTGATTCAAATCGACAAACCAGAGCTAGGTCTAAAACGTTTGTTTAAACCAGAGCATGAACTTTTTTTTTTTGGAAAATATTATTATATATTTTTTAAATGCTAGGGATCGACAGTGAAGGCTTTGAAGATCGACCAGTCGATCGCGATCGACCTGTTGGTTACCCCTGTTCTACAGTATTATCCCACTTAACGCTTAACACTTGTCTATTTCGTTTTAACCTTTATATATACAGTCTATGATTTTAACTTGGAGGCTACTATTAGCATCGTTAGCACCGATGTAGCTACCGCTCGCCTCGCTTACACGCTAACGCAAGCCTTAACATTCATTACGTAGCTGATTAAAATCATTAACACATAAATAAAGTACTCAAATGTCACTTACCGCAAAACCACATTAATGCACCGTCTGTTTTAACCGCAGAGCGAGTCACAATAGTCCGATTTATAAGCATGAAGAACAAACAGCCACGGCCAGCTTCAAGTTGTGTTTCCTGGATGAGCTGAGCAGGCAGAGTCCCTGTAGCTTCACGGAGCAGCTAGCAGAGAGACAAGAAGCTAGCAGCAGCAGTCACTTGACAGAGCCGTCACTCAATGTGACCACGCCCTAATTTATGCATAACTTTAAGACCTAATATAAATAAAAGGGTCGCGTTAGAAAACAATTAGCTCACAGATTCATAATCATGAAGGTGGAATCTAACTATATCCATAATAATATGTATTGCATCCAGGGCTAGAAACATGTTTTTTATGCTGTAAAGTTGGGCATTTTAACATGGGGGTCTATGGAAATTGCTCCTTTCTGCAGCCAGTCCCTATCGGCCAATATATGAACTACAGTGTGTGGCACTTCCGTATTGGCGTCCCGGCTCTGCCCCACAGTTTGCCGTTTTGTCTCATAGTGGCATTTTGGCGCTTTTAATGAGTGCCACGGTCTCTGAACAAATGAGACACACTGGTTCTGTGCTCCCAGTGGGCAGGATGAATATGAATGAGTCCACTCAGGGTTAAAATGTCTGTTCTCACTTTCCACGTTCCTCTTCTTGGAGAGTGCCATGTGTAAATATGTGTCTCTCCCTGTCTGCCGCTAACACGCCTGTTCACTCTCCTCTCCGCTTCTCTCCCTGTATCGCTAATTATTCTCTTCACTTACTTTCCTCTCCGCTTCTCTCTGCCGCTCTCTCGTCTCCTCTTCTGTGTTTTTCTTCCTGTATCACTCACTCGTCTCTTCTTCTGTGTTTCTCTCCCTGTATCGCTCACTCGTCTCTTCTTCTGTGTTTCTCTCCCTGTATCGCTCACTCCTCTCTTTCGCCCGCTGTCGGCGGCGGTTAAAATAGAATCGCCCGTCAAAATTGAAACCCCCTATTAACTTATTGATTATAGGTCCGGGTCCGTATAGGTTCGGCGTCCGGACCGCGGTCCGCCTGGTGCCGACCCCTGCCGTATACTAACCCTGAAATGGGGCATTCGCATGTAAATATTTATTTTGGATTCATTAATTGGTTTGCTATTTTTTTACATTAAACCCATGCATAACACTGTTATTACACACATAACACACCCCTATTACACACCCCTGTTACAGTGTTATTGAACCTGTATTGGACCAATATTATAACATACACCCTCACTATACCCATATTCATCACATGTAAACACCATTGTAACACCATAATAACACTGTTATTACACCAATTTTACATTGTTAATGCACCCATGTTACACTGTTATTACAGGGTTATTACACTGTAATTAGACCCATTTTACACCCACTTAACACAAATATTACACATTATGAATGGTTTAGGCCCAAAATACATTTCTGACCTCCTGCTAAATGATCAACCATCCAGATCTCTCAGGTCTTCAGGGACTGGTCAGCTTTCTGTCCCCAGAGTCAGAACTAAACATGGTAAAGCAGCGTTCAGTTATTATGCTCCAAATATCTGGAACAAACTCCCAGAAACCTGCAGGTCCGCTGCAACTCTTACTACTTTTAAATCCAGGCTGAAGACTTTTCTTTTTGTCGCTGCTTTTAATTGAACTATTCATATCTTAAACTGCACTGTAACTTTTATCCATGTATTTTTTCTTTTAATGTTTATTTTTATTAGCTTTTCTTTTTAATGACTGATTTTTAATGCCATTTTCTTAATGTCTTTCATTTTTTGTAAAGCACTTTGAATTTCCTTGTGTTGAAAGGTGCTATATAAATAAACTTGCCTTGCCTTGCCTTACACCTATTCTACACATGGACACAGCCTGTCCAATGATTATCTCCCAGGATACTGAAACAAGGATTGTCTAATGTAAAGTGTCCATGTCTTACATAGATGATGTTACACTGGCCACCGATGCCATGCTGAATAATCAAACACTGAAATTAGAGCTGAGAAATGTAGTAATACTTTTTGGCATGTTGAACAGAAGAATGGAAGAACAAGTAGATGGAATGCTGTATCAGCATTTTGCGGACTTTATGACAAGTTCCGCCCGCTGTGAAGTTTATGCAAGTGGTGCAGTGACGTCACGCCTCCTAAAAGCCGGAAGTAAACTGCGCTGTCTTGGAATAAAATCTGAGCCCACAGAAAATGCACTGTTTTAGTTTAATACACACAGTTAAGTTCACACACACTAGTTTATGATCATATAGATTCACCTGCTGAATTAAAAACAGAACAAATGAAGCAAAGCAAGTGAAAAACCATAAAGCAGATTCAGGCAGTAGAGATAGATTCACTCTGAAAGTATTATCCTACAGAACAGTATAGCTTACTGGTGTCAAACTCAAGGCTCACCTCATGTGATGTGCCCGCAAGAGCTTGCAAAGAATATAATATACAATACAATTGGTGTAATTGTTGAAGCCTAGACTTCTGCTTTCAGACGTAGTCATTTAAGAAGTTATTACCAGAACTGATAATAATCCAATGCAGAGCCAATCATTTAATATAATACATTATTTTATATATATATAGTCTTAAAGTTACAACCGGCCCTTTGAGTGCAGCCATAATGCTGATGTGGCCCGTGATGACATTGAGTTTGACCCCCTGGCTTACAGAGAAGAGCTAACAGCTGATCCTTTACAACAAACTCTATATGCTCATTTTAGGTTTTACAAACACTGTAATCCTGCTAGTTATACTCCATTTTAAGACATGACATAGTAATCTGATTATGTATTTGTTATGTAACTGTAAGGGAATACAGTTATCTTTTTTGTATCATGATTATGTTATCCTGTTACATGTCATCCATTACTCCCCAAGCCTGCTATTAAAAAAGCCTGCTGCAGTGAGATGTTAAATGATATTACATGGAAGGCTGTTCGGGTGGTTTTCCCACACAGGGATGACATAGACTGAAAGTACATTTGATTAAAAATGATATATGTTGGCATCATCACAATGTATTGTAATATTTAAGGTCACAAAATGGTGCTTGTTGTGTTGCTGTGATAGTTTATCAAATAGTAATGTAGGTTATTAAAACCATATTAATGTATTGCTGCGGGCGGAGGAGGGCAGCAGATTAGGGGAGCTGGAGCCTCTCGGGGATGATGTGTAACCACATTAGTGTTCATCCTGCTAGAACATGGATTACTGAGCATCCTGCAGCAGAGAGGGCAACCTTTAAGGCTGTTGGTTGAGCCCAGCTAAACGCAGCTAAACTAACTAAGCTATGGCAAGCTCATTATCTCAGAGCTATCCTTCAGTAGGCAGTGCTGGCGCTCAGGCCCCAGACGACCTTAGGGGTCAAGGGTTAGCGTCCTCGAGCTGCTGGGTACGAGGGCTGAGGAGGGGAGTCTGTACAAGATGTCTGACATTATAATCGCAGGTGTAAGAAGCACAATCGGTGGCAAGGCCAATGTACCCTCTGTGATGTTGATCTATAGTTCATGGTGGAGGGCTAAATGGAGAGCAGACTCTCTAACCGTCTATGATGACTGGCAACACAGAAGCTCTGGTAAGGAGCAGTGCTTGACCAAACTAACCCTAAAAACAAATAAGTATTCTATACTTTAATATGAACTTGAGTACTACAATCTCAACATTAAAACAGTACTCTCCACTACTTAGGAAGCTAGGTAGGTACTCTCTTGGTGGTCGAGAGGTCCAACATTAGAGCACCTGCTGTATCTGTTCAGTGCAGTGTTATATTTAAAGCCTCCATCTGAATAAGATAGAAAGAATACGAACACAAAAACATACTTTGTTAATCCCAACCTCTGGTGTTTACACACTTAGGATTGATACGGTAACAATTATTTATTTGGTGAGAAGGCCTAGTAAGCATTCCCAACATACAGTATGTTTCTTCATCCAAAACATCTCTATTTGGTTTGAATGCTGTGAAGCATTCACAACATATATTCTTCTAAGCCACAAAAACTCTGTATTTTGTCATTCCGCGTAACAAACATCAAAAGTTCAGCTTGATTAGGACATTTGTGGCATACTCCGGACATTCATAACTTAATAATTCCATAATATTCCCCCAAAATTCAACATTTTCCCCATAGAAATGAGTGGAGAACCCCTTCAGACTTGAAAAATCTTCATGCAACGTCAACTGCTAGATCAGATTTAACTGTATTAGTACAAGTACCGAGACAAAATGTAGTTTACATTTAACCAGAAGGGCCAAAACAGTAGTAAAGTGCATAGTGATCTTAAGTATAGCATACAAATATACATCTGACAGTATTTACAGTCTACAGTATATAGTATGGTTTAAATACCAAAAATAAATATGTTGTGCCATACAACCTCTTATTTTCTCCTGAAAAGAAGATCTTAACCTGTACCTTACACTCCTGTGACATCATTTTGTGATGAAAAAGTAGCAAAACCTACACTGAAAAAAAACGGGGAGTAAGATTTACTTCGTAATCGAGGTAACAAAGTGCACTCAGAAAACCTAAGTAAATTTAACAACATATATTTCAAGTAGTATCAACTTACATTTAAGAAGTGTTTGTTACTAAAGGCACTTAAGTAAACTTTACTGTAAAATTTCAGTTTTGTAAGTACATTCGACTTATATCATAGTATAGTAGATTTTACTCAAGATTACATTTGCATCTTATTACAAATCTCCAGTAAAAACAATGTGGCTTTTCAGGTAGTTTTTATTTGCTATTCTTACCTTTTATTTAATAAATATGTAGGTAATACTTAAATATAATTATTAAGTATCATCAAATGCAATTCTTATTCAATAAAACAGTTTTACACTAAGGCTACTACAGAACATGAAACAGTAGACACTTTTAAACAACACATTTATTTTTGTTCTGTTGTCTGATACAAGCCATGATTAATCTACAGTTTACAATGATTTGAACAAATACTGCACATACATCAGTTAAACCAGTGGTTCTCAAACTTTTTCTGTATTTTTCTTTGGAGAAAAAAAAAAGTCAGGCCCCCCCCAACACAAATTGTCATTTATTAAAATACATCAATATGAACGTGAGCATTCCTTTACAAAAAAACAAAAAATCACTTTGCCAGAACAGTGATAATAAAACAATGCTCCATAAGTCTGTGTGGTCAAAAAATAAATACATAATACAAGTTGTGCAATCCCTTCGCTAGAACAATAAGTTATATACTTTGCAATCCGTGCAAAAAAAATTAAAAGAAAGAAAATGCTGATATTTGGCAAAAGTGTGTCTTATCATTAGTGGCTGCAATGAGCCCTGTTTGCACCGCACATTTCTTCAAAAACGAGGTTGCAGGCTCAGTGACGGCGCCAGAGATTTCTTTTGGAGGTGCTGCGGGGTAGCTTGACGTTTTCATAGAGGGGCTCAAACATTTAGGGTTTCCCATTAAGGTACCGGTCGCTACAGTGGATTTTCTACTGCAACAATCCCCACACAAATACATTACATTACATTTAGCTGACGCTTTTATCCAAAGCGACCTTACAATAAGTACGTTCGACCAACAAGACACAACCTTGAAGAAAACAGAATCATAAAGTACAGTCAGGTTTCATTGAGCAAAAACATTTCAAGTGCTACTCAACTGGCTTTAGGTAAGCCAGTCCTTTATTAGTATATAAGTGCTTTGTTATAGTTCTATCGCTCGAAGTGGAGTCGAAAGAGATGAGTTTTCAGTCTCCCCCGGAAGGTGTGTGAGCTATCTGCTGTCCTGAGGTCGATGGGGAGCCTCATTCCACCATCTTGGAGCCAGGATAGCAAACCCACGTGTTTCTGCTGATGGGAACTTGGGTCCCCCTCGCAGTGCGGGTGCAGCGAGCTGTTTGGCTTGATGCAGAGCGGAGTGCACGTGCTGGGGTGTATGCAAGGCCGCCTTAATGCACGGGCTGACCTGGGTTGAAGCCCAGGGGCCTACGGAGATCGGGGGCCTATCATGAGCCATCAAATATATATTTTTTATTATTATTATTTCTTCTTCGGTGTTTTTTTTAAAGTTTTAAATAAACAAAGTCTTGGCTTTCAGATATGAAACTTTATTTCCAAAATCACACGATAAATATATTTTTGAAGCTTGTAAAGGGAAGATGACAGCTCTCCCTCGCCACTCGGCTGCTGTTCTGCAGCGCCGCTCCCCTCCCTTCGCTGAAATTATTAATGTAAGGCATAGTAATCATAGATAACACGGCAGGGTCCGTTACAGTTTGTTTTCATCTGATTTCAAATAAACAAAGTCTTGGCTTTCAGAATATTAAACTTGTTTCGGCACATTCAGATGATAAATACAACTTTGAAGCTTGTAACGGGAAGATGACAGGCGAGAACGGAGTAACTTAACGTCACAGCAAGCACAACAACAGCCGGTGTTTCTCGTGAGTGTTTTCCCCCGGCAAACAAACACAATACACACAACGCAAACACACACACGTACACACTACACAAACATACTAGAGATGGCAAATCCGGATCCTTTTACGGACTCAGGGTCTTCTGAGTCAGTCATTGAAGAGATCCGGATCATACGAGTCATTTGAGAGTCATAAGAGTCAGCATCACCAAGACCGTAGAAATTATATCGGTGAAACCGAAAACTTGTTGCATTTCACGAGCATATTAAACTAACGTTATATTAACCTCCGCTACACAGTGTCTTTTGCTTAATAAAACATGTTGATCTCAACAAAAGGGTTATTTTGCGAATCTGAGTCTGCTGTTGACTCCTGCATGATGACGAGTCTGCTGGATCTAGGATCTGCTGCTATACGGTTACGGCTCTGAGTCCGTACACTATATGCATAATATAGCCGCGGGAGCCGGATGCTGGAGGAGGGGCTGCAACATGTTACTGTTAATCTCTCCCCACTTTTGGCCACACCCCCTAAGTAAAATGTCTTCCAGGCCGCGGCTATGCTCGTGCACATGATGAGTATGGATCTCTGGATCTGCTATGCTATTACTGTTAGGAGCCGTAACTTACGGCTCCTCTGAGTCCCCACGAGTCTGCAGGAAGTGTCACTGATCTGCGTCCCTGAGCCAACGATAACTTCTGGAAGCTATCCTACTTGCTAAAGGGTAGGTAGATGGACTGGGGTACGTTGTAATGTGATTTTACATGTTATAAGGAGAGTAGCGAGTGACGCAATTTATAGTTTTAATTTGTACGTCACACCAGGTGTAGGACTCAAAGGACTCGGGTTAATGGAGAGGGGAGACTCGTCACGACCAGCTCATTTCTAGGTTCCGGGTTAATGATCCGGATGAATCAGGACTCGCCCATCTCTAACACACACACTCGTGAGCTTCCCCCAGACCACACGAAAATATCTTCCCTCCATACTTGTAAGAGCCATTTAGGCACATTATTTTATGGTAATTAATTATGGTTTTGTGAGCCAATTGAATATTCTTTAATTTAACTTAAATGAGCTGAATAACTATGAATTATTATTTTACTGTTTGTAACGTGTCATCTTGCTTATGGGACAGCTCTAGTTTGTTTTGTTATTATTTATACAAAGCAATAGTAGGGGGCGTGCTCAGGTATAAATGACGCTGCCTGCATGACACAGCAGGAAGTCTAGAGAGGCAGTTGGAAAAAGTTTTTGACCGCACACATCCGTATGACCAATGGATCTTGTTTGTTTATTTGTTTAAATACCGTGTAAATGTTGCACGTCGGCAGTGGGGCCGCCAGCTGATCTATTGAACCTCTCAATAAAGCACCTGAATGGAACGAGCAAGGTATCTGATTTTTTTGAATATACGCGAGTCACATACTCGAGCTCGCCTCCTAGACTAAGTGGCCTTTGAACGTGGATTTCTTTGGACAATTGGCCACTAACATACTATTTTGATCATTTGCTCCGCTAATCAATCAGATCGATGGATTCCAGAGATTTTTCTCAAAAAGTATGACTCCGGTAACGGAGCGTCCACACTACACGCTTAAAAAAAAGCTTGGAGCTGGGCGTGTCTGAAGTTTGGGTGATTTTATTCGAGCGCCGCGACCAACAACCAATCACATGAATGTCCTGGCCCCGGACATACAAAGCAAAATAACCCCGGTTCTTCTCCACTATTGCTAAAATGGATGCCGGTGTTGTAGCAAAGGGTAAGAAGGGCAAGAAGGGTAACACGTGTGTGTGCAAGGTTGCATAAAGTGGTATCTCTCAGGAAGCCATTTAGTGTGCGTCACTGTTTGGGTACTCCTATACTCCGAAAACGTTTGCAAACGGGGGAATACCACGTTCTGGTCCAAGAGCTCCGTCTGGATGACAACCTCTTTCAGAAATACTTCAGGATGAGCAAAGACGTGTTCGACGATTTGCTCGGAAAAGTGGGTCCACTGATTACAAAGGCAGACACCCATATGCGTTTGTCAATCGGACCCACCGAGCGACTCGCCATATGCCTACGGTACGTTTTGTGTATTTCTACTTCTTTCATCTGACTCTGTATATAAAGAGAGAGAATGCATGAATGAAGTCTGTGATTTAGTTCAGATGGATAACATTAATTAAGATAGCTAGGTAAACACAGTATGTGGGGGGGGGATCTGTGTGTGTGTGTGTGTGTGTGTCTGTGATCAATGTGTGATCTGTGTGTGGGGGGGATCTGTGTGTGTGTGTCTGTGATCAATGTGTGTCTGTGATCTGTGTGTGTCTGTGATCTGTGTGTGTGTCTGTGATCAATGTGTGTCTGTGATCTGTGTGTGTGTGGGGTCTGAATAAATATATTTTGTAATCATCTATATATTTTTTTTCTCAGGTACCTGGCAAACCGGTGACCAGTACAGGACCATAGCATTCAGCTATCGGGTCGGGCATGCAACAGTGGCTGTCATCGTGAAGGAGGTTGCGGGTGCCATCTGGACCGCCCTGGTTGAGGAGACCATGCCGCTACCACAGACCGAGGACTGGAGAGCCATCGCTGCTGGGTTCCAGGAGCGTTGGGACTTTCCCAATTGTGTTGGTGCCATTGATGGGAAGCACGTGGTGATCCAGGCTCCGGCAAATTCTGGGTCCCTCTACTTCAACTACAAGTCCACCCACTCCTTGGTACTGCTGGCTGTCGTGGATGCTGAGTACCTCTTCAGGGTAGTGGATGTCGGAGGCTTTGGTAGGAGCAGTGACGGTGGGAGCCTGCGGAATTACGCTTTTGGAGAGAGCCTCAGAGATGGCAGTCTGCAGCTACCACCTGACACCGTCATCCCAGGAGCAGAGCGGCTCGGCCTTCTTCCCCATGTCTTCGTTGGAGATGAGGCTTTTCCGCTGCTGGACAACCTGCTGCGTCCGTTCCCTGGACGTCAGCTCACAGGCAAGAGGAGGCTGTTCAACTACCGCCTCAGCCGGGCCAGGTTGGTGGTTGAATGTGCGTTTGGCATCCTCTCATCCCAGTGGAGAATGTTCCGGCGTGTCATCACCACCAGCCCGGAGGTAACAGAGTTGTGTGTGAAGGCCGCCTGTGTGTTGCACAACTTCCTCCGCAGGAGGACAATAGGAAGACCATCACGCACACCTATCGCAGAGTCCACGGGTGAAGCTACTCCAACCCTGTGTGATGCACCGAGGATGGGCTCCAACAACGCCACACGCAGATCCATCCAACTGCGGGAGACCTTCAGCTCCTATTTGAATGAGGAGGGGGCAGTGCGATGGCAGCATTGAGTGGTGTAGGGTCACCATTGTCTGCAAACCAAAAGCTCTTTTAAGAGCTACCCATATTTTCTTTAAAAAGCAAATATTCCAAATGAGCCATTTTAAAATCAACCATTCCTAATAAACATGTTTCCTGAATTGATATTATGATATGAACTAACAACCTTTTTCCTTCAGTCCTGTTTTTACTGATACAAATTTCAACAGGTTTTCACCTGAAAAATTACAGAAGACAGCACATTATATATCGACATACATGAAGCTTCTGGTATGTTGCAACTGACAAACCACATGAACAAGTGAAGACACAGTATAGCCATAACATACTTTAAATAACTTTTATTTATGTAATGTTGTGAGTGAAGTGTGTGATGACTGAGTGATGAGTGTAAAAACATCTCATGTGGATCAGTATTAGTATGTAATTAATTAATTTTCCAGCTCTGCTGCCTCCAGTACCGCCTCGTGTATTTTGAATCTGAGCCTCAGCCTATTTCTCTGCTGATCAGCCTCATGGTGGGCAAGAGACTCCGGAAAAAGAGCAGGTCTTCGTCCTCCTCCACACTGGTGGTGGTGGCATATCCAGCATTGGACCTACGGTCAAAAGCAGATTTTCCTCAAAGGGGGACATTTCCCTTCCCCTTCTCTTTTTCCCCCGGAATGCTACTCTCGCCTGTGCTGGCTGACTGGCTGGCTGACTAGCAGGCTGACTGACTGGCTGGCTGACTAGCAGGCTGACTGGCACCTGGTTGGCTTTCAATGCTGTCATCCAGGCTCTCTTCCAGGCTGTCTTCCTCTTCTATGGATGTGGATGGAGGCAGGGCTTGCCGGGGGAAATTGCTGGACGTCTCGCGGTCAAGGATGAATGGCTTTAAAAAGCTCATGATTGCCGCGAGACGCCAGGGCTTAGATCCCCCGGAAGACCCCTGCCCCGCTCCTTTCCCCTTCCTTCTCTAATATCCTCTCCTCCTGTATTTGTCCCTGAGAGACTTTCCACCGCTTTTGCACACTTCCTCTAATAACAATGAAATGAAAGAATACAGTTAATTTCTTGAATTTAAGAAAATGATTGGCGCCATTAATGAAAACCAAATCCCTTTAAGCACTGTCAATTGCATAAAAGGTTTACATGTCACACTTTATCAGAATCAAAATCAGAAACAGGTTTATTGCCAGGTACTTTGCACATACTAGGAATTTGACTTGATGTGCATGGTGCATATATAAAAAACAAGAAATCGAATTTAAAACACAAAATATTTTACACCGTAGTAAAATACAGTTAAATTGCAAAAAGATAAAAAATTAAATAAAGTAGTAACATGAGAAATAGAATGTATTTTTGCATATATATATATTAGGGCCGGGACTTTTACGCGTTAATTAAGATTATTAATTACACAAAAATTAACGCGTTAAAAAAATTACGCGTTAAAAAATTAACGCATTTTAATCGCACTTATTTTTGCACAGCGGAACGTGTCTCACTGGATGAGTTTCATCAGGCGTACCGATTATACTGGAGCCCAACTAAAACGTTCATGACTTCAGCATGGGACTCTTCAAAACAACAACAAACCACGGTGAACATAGTCAAACATGAACGAACAAAGCTGATGAGACCGCTTTGGTCGGCCCCGTGGATGGGGACATTTTGTTTTAAAAAACGGACGGATGGAAGCGTCGACAAGAGTCACGGTTGTGTGCAAATTATGCAAAAAAGAATTTGCATATCACTCGCAGCACATCAAGCCTAAAGTATCACCTAAATGGCAAAGCATGTAGCAGCTAGCGTGGACGTTAGCCCGACTCCGAGTGCAAGGACCACACCCTGACCCAACCCACACTCACCAGATGACTGGTTTCAGGGCCAGGCCACTCCTGGCTCACTGGATTGGGCTCGACATTAAGGACTGCCCGATGGCCCGGGGCCATCTAGTATTTAGCTCGGGCAATGAAGCCTCACCTGCTGGTTGCCCGATCGGGCAATCTATTATGCCAGTATCATGCAGCTCGCGGATCCAGTAATGAGTGACCCGACAGTAAAACTAAACATATCTATAACTAGTTTAGGTAGTTTGAGAGGTAATTGAAATAGCTACGTGTGATATTCTAACCTGAAGTGTGTGTTTTGTTCCGCTCCGACCGCTGCATGTGCTTATGCAGAGCTGCGTGTCGAGTCTCGACTCGTTAGCAGCAGCTGATCTCTCTCTCCCGTCAGATTAGACTTCACTCGCGTTTATGTCCATATCGATCAGATCCAGCTAGTTCTAGCTAATGATATGACTACCTGCTTATTAAAAGACAACTACACAATAAGTGGTCGCTATGCAACTGGATGAGGCCACAAAGTATAGCGCAGCATTATGCATTTGTTGACATGCCCACCGGAACCCCGAGGCATTACCACAGATCAACGCACAATCAACCCATACAGGACATCTCGTTCTCCACATTAAGTGTGAGACATTAGAGTTGACTATTCTTGTCTGTCACATACTCTTCTTGTCTGTCACATAAGTGGCGCAACTGAAGCGGTATTGCTCTAAAGGGAAATTATTTTGACCGAAGATATTTAGATTTGCCGGCTAACAGGAACTCTGACGTGTGCTTCGCGGATGCGCTCGGCTCCTCTCGACTGCTGCTCGGGTCTGCTCGGTCAGCTTCCGGATGAGGAGGCATTAGTTCGACCAATTTACAGTAGTTAACATTACACACATTTTAACAGGGGCCATAATAGTGTAAATAATGTTTGTTTTGGCAGTTATAACTGAATGTAATGTTTTCTACTTTTTTCCATCTGGGAAGGCATTTGCCTTCATCAGATGGAAAGTGTTTTGACCAACAACTTAAGTATTTCTTAAAGCTATGCAGAGGCCTGTACTACGAAGCCGGATTTTCGCTTACCCGGCTAACTTCAGGGGAAAACTCGGGTTTCCGGTCCTACGACGCTGGTTCTCTTTTTAGCTGGCTAGATCTCCATGGTAACTTATGCTGAGCGGCTAACCTCCTCGGGAGGAGGTTAGGTTGCAGGCTAAGAGATCAACTCAGTGAAAGCACCGCCTGCTGACCAATCAGAGCTCCGTGTGCGGAGTTTAAAGCTATCAAGTCATATTACAGGATAGAGGAATACAGAAAAAACTGCCGTTGCAGGAAAGACGGCCAGTAAAAATCACAGACTGTGTGAACGTGAAAATGAATAGAATATCCCCTCTTCAGAGCAATTTGACTATTATAACATTAGCGTTAAGAAAGCTTACTTAAATATCTTCCACAACATAAGTAACCGGATCAGAGTAACATTAAGTACAGTCCGCGGCACTGTGAGTGCAGACGTCGATGTGTCCCATTATCTATCATTCATATCACATCATAATGTAGCCTATCATATATTTCCTGATCTGAGTCAGCTGAGCCGTATCTGGCCGTGCAACACTCACAGTGTCACATACTGTATGCAGAAGTATTATTTTAAGCAACACATTAAGTTGATGAAACACTCGAGTCAAATGTAATTAAAGTCAGATCCACTCGTGTTTAGACGGGGCAGTGATATCATAAACCTGTTAATGTACGCATTCAAACCGTGTTCTGTTCCAGCTGTATTCACCTTGCAGGTGCAGCTCTGTGGCTTTTATCCTAGATAAGTGTTTAAGTCATGAATGTTTAAAGTTTAACTTCTTCATATGTGACTAATATTAAAGTTGACTTTTCATTCAGGAAGTATATGACGCTGCGCTGTCAGTGCGCTTGTCCATGTTTGTGATTGGCCGAATGCTTCAGATACCACCCCTTTCATGTGAACGCGCACCTAACTAGATAGGACACGGCTGGCTTGAGCGATCCACTTGATAACCCGCGTCGTAGTACCGTTTAGCGAGAGCGCGTATGTTTTGGATTGTGGCCAACCGGCTAACTCAAACATATCCAGGTTAGGTTGAACCAGCTTCGTAGTACAGGCCTCAGGGCATGCAAGCGAGCAAACACAAACAAACAAGTGAAATGAAGAATAAAATTGAAATTGTACAATATAATATTGTGGTGGTTCATCTTATAATTCAGTCTAGAGATGCACCAGACAGCATCTAAGACCTGCAAAAATCTAAATGTTCTAGGGGGACGGAGGCCCCCCAAACCCTTCGTGCCATTTCGTCCGCATGCATTTTCAGGGCAATCTCTATTGGGCTCAGGGCCATCTGTAAATTAGCTTAGATGGCCCTGTGCTTAAAAATGCGATTTTTAAAAATGCGATTAATTAATAATTTCGATTAATTAATTACAAAGCCTCTAATTAATTAGATTAATTTTTTTAATCGAGTCCCGGCTCTAATATAATATATATATATATAACTAAGAAATGTGGAAAGCAGAATATGAGCAGAAAGGAGTATGACATTGTGTGCATTAATGTAATGCAATATAGTCTATGATGTGGCAGAGGTAAAGTGTGTGGAATTGATGTGAGATATTGTACCAAAGAACTGTGATACATGTAAAAGGGCAAGAAAGTCTTGTTGCACTTTCCAGACATTAAAAGAGGTCTGTTGAGTTCCCTGGTAATTATCAAATAGTAGCAGTTAAGTGAATACTGTTCAAGCAATACCTGTGTTTGTGTTTTATACTGATTTCTCTGTTTGATCCTTTCATAAATGTGAGGACTAAAAATGGCGAGAGACAAAGGGCTGTAAAAAATGAGTTTTATTGCAGTGGGGGAGGTCGAGGTATGCAGCACAGGGGGGTGTGGGCCAGGGGAGAGGAAATTCTGTTTGAGATCTCTGGCAGGCCAGGTTTTAAGGAATCTATGTATCTTGAATAAGTATGTGTGAGTTTATACATTCCTGTGTGTTAATAGTTGAAGGAACAAAAGGTACATTTTTCCTCTCCAATATAGAGAGGTTTTTTTATAGATTTCTGAAACAATGTTCCCTTTTTGTTAGAAATAGATGAGCACAATAGTTTTTTCTTTGACTTTTTACCTGTTTATCAAAAGAGTGTTTTAAGCTATTTGTGAAGAAGGAAGATGCAGAATTAAGGGTGATTTCTGTTTGGAGTGTAAAGATTATCCCTGATAATGTTTTCTGGGTTAAACCATCGATAAGTTTTACAAATGGGGAGGGACATTTTCCTTGAGTTTTAATGGGGGTGCCTTCCCAACACCTGTGGCTTTCAAAGCTGCCAGACGCTGATTTTCCTGTGAGATAGCGTTTTGGTATCTCCCCAATGAAACGCCACCCCTTCTTTGTATTAGGGAAATGTTTTTCTGGTGGTTAGCCACTCTCTTCATGCGTTGTCAAGACGAATAGGATGTCCGCAGGGCGTGAATAAGGGCGGAGTACTCCACACGTTGCTTATATGATTATTTGAATTGTATAAGTAATGTATTATATTATATCGTATTGCATTATACTACTTTGTTAATTAAAACGGATTATTGTTTAACTGGTATCCTGGTGTCTTCTAATTCCTTCCCTGTTATGATTTCAAGCAGGACTCGTAAAAACAACACGCGGTGAGGAGTTGGGTTGTAAGAACCCCCCCACCCCCAACAAGTGGTGACCCGACGTTAGCGAGTGGGAGTTCACAGGGAGTCACATCAGGAGCCAGCGGACGAAGCAGTCCAGGGGGGCACCTCGAAATACTTCTCTGACAACTAAAAACAGAGCTCTATACAAAAACACAGGTAAGCACGGATACCCGTTACACTCGAAATCTGTGATTTGGATATATTCAAATTTTTTAGAGTTGTCAGGAATATTTCTCAGTGTCATAGACTAGATGATTAAATAATGCAATGCATATATTAGTATAGGTAGGTAACGACGGACTACTGATCTCATAAGATAGTGTACTGCATACATTACATAGATAGGTAACGACGGACTATAATTGTGGTATAATTATGCAGTACATATAGAATAAAGTAGGTAACTTTGGACTACTATGATGATAAAGCAAAGGCGGAGAACCTTGAGGATGCTACACGTGAAGCGACGAGAAATGTAAGGTTAAGGTGAGAGGGCCGTTGATTTTAGGGAAATCAAGTCGGCAATTTTCAGTCGGTGCGAGTCCAGTGGATTTCCTGAAAAGATATCCATCCAGGGCGAAACTGAATAATACTTCTTCAGCCTCATAGGGACGCTGGAGTGTATTATATGTAATTAAATACCAAGAGGAGATACGCACATTTCAAAAAGCCATGTTGAAACGAACGGAAATCTCGTTCTCTTGTTCTGTGGGGTTATTAATCTAAGAAGCTAAACGTGACGATAAAGGATTCTGTTGACCTGGGTTTCGGCTCCATGAGGATGTCACATAGCTGAAAAGCCGTGTCGAAGCGCATTCTAAGGTCGCATTATCTGTTGAAATAAACATCGCACCAAAAAAGCTCGATAGACTGTACGGGGAATAATTTTATGTGAATAACTACTAATAAATAAGGGAGAAAAGACCAGATAAATACGCATAGTTTAAGCTGGTTGCTCTCAGAAGCATCTTTCCCCTCAAGTGAGGTGGAACTGGTGAGGTGCCGCCATCTGGTGGAGGTATTTTGTAGTACTTCTTGCATTAGTACATTCCAGTTGACCAGGCGCCTTTAATCCGAAGCGACTCACAATAAGTGCGTTAGACTAGGAAAATAAAAAATAAGAACACAGGATAATTGAAATATATCTGGGTTAATAGAGCCAAAACATTTCAAGTACTACTCAACTGCCTTTCGGTAAGCCAGTCCGTTAATAGCATTATAAGTGCTTCTGGTAGTACTTCTTGATTAATATAATATATTATATATATATATATATAAATATACATCATTCAAAGTGGGGGTGTAATACTGCAGTTTTTTACACTCAAAATAGTTACACATTTGAATTAAGGGCAGGACAGTTAAATAAATACATTAACTGCGTTAGGAGTAACGACGAGTATTGTCCAATATATTAATAAATAACACTGAACACATAGCAACCTAGTCAGATAAATAAGATATAATCACCATGGAGGGACAGTTTGAAAATAAAGATTTACACGTCCCAATTCCCGGAAGTTTCCGAGAGCAATGGAGACAGACTGAGAGATTGATTCTCAGTGGACTCAAACAGGGAGACAAGAAAAGGCTTGTGCCGACCTTGGGTTCCTCCATAAAAAAAAATGATAGAAGAAGACAGAGTGGGAGGAGATGAAGCTCTAGGAAATTTAAGCTCAGCTCTAAATGTTTATGAACGACAACTTGTAAAAAAACTGGGGACCTAAACCAAAAAAGCACGGATTAGTAAGCCGGAGGAAACTAAACAAAGATAAGGGAGAAAAGTCAGATAAAGGATTGCGAAGTCAAGCTGGCTGGAGGCGTGGGTTTGAGAAAGCCCCCACTTCACAGCTTTCCTCTGAAAAAGGAGGGAATAACATTGAAGATTAATAGATCAATGTGTCGTAGATATTTAAATAAATAAGAAACATTGCATTGTGAATTTCGTGGTATTTGTCATTTACTGAGAAGTTTACTTATATTTCAAAGGCATTGATTGCATACAGTAACGTTGAGGGAAAGTAATAATACTGTTTGCTGAGTATATGAAGCAGGTTAAAGTTTGATTCAAATTGAACATAATAGTGGATTATTCCACCTAGTGTTTTTATAATATCATTAGTAGACATTAATTGTGTTTGTAAGTTTATGAAGAAAGAGTAGAAAGTAAACGGGAGGTTGTTAAGAGAAGTATGTTTTGAAGAGTTCAGAGAGAGTAAAACTTGTTTCTAAATAATGTCATATTGTTTTGTGAGTAAACATGAAATAAAAATATATTTACTAGATATAACAACAACATGCTTAACTAGGTTGACAGAAAACTGCTATTAACCAGTTTCAGCAGCTACTGTCATATCTGTGTTCTAAGAGAACATATGTTGCATTTACAATTCATATTAAGGAAGTCCACAATTGATACCATTAAAGACCTTTTTGGTTTCAAATTAAAGAAGATTTTAAATGAAGTAAGCAGGACTTCAACTAGACAAAAGAGATTTACAATGTGGTTTTACTACTGTTAATGGAGTAAAGAATCTGGGTAGACTACTGCCATTGATTTGTTTTAACATTCACATGTTTCAGCATTCCTGACCATATAGACACTCAGCCGTTTTATTTTGTAACCCTTTGGGGGAGAGATTTAAATTGAGTTTATCTCCAGTTGCTGATTTATTGTGATTTACACGGCACTGGAAAGTTGTGCGCCACCTTTGGGTTGTACTCTGAATCAGTGTGTTGGTGAAGAGTTGCTCACTACAGAAACAGAAGAACTGTGCAAAGAACGCATCTGAGGAGGGTTTGACATTTTGCGTGTACCTCGTTGCCAAGGCAACAGTGGTGGGAAGAGGAACAGCAGTTTTGGGGGATTCCTGCTGTGCAGAGGACAACGGGTGTCTGCGGATTGTAGCACATTGATCCAGAGGTGCCTTCCCCCTCAGGACATCCCAGTGCAAGAGTTTCATTGATCCTATTGGCTACAGCTGCAGAGGACAACGCATTACTGACTGTTCACAATGTGACAAGATCTTGAGACAGGCTGGTCTCAGACGGTTCAGACTCTGAGGAAAATATGCGATGATTTGACAGCATAACTGTGCAAGAGTTTTCCAGAGGGGGGTGTACAACAATAACATTAGTGTTTGAGAGGGCTGATTGTTTAAACGATGGTCTGGAATACTGAAAAGATTAAAGTTTAATATTCTTGACAAACAAGACATCTGATTATTAGGTCACACATAATAATTTAGACATATAAACTAACTATGAGTAAAGGGATTAATGGAGTTCATATCCTAGGGAGGGTTAGTTAGGTTGCGAATACTTCGCAGGGTATTTGCTAATGTATTTTGAAGAACAAAAAACAAGGACACAAGTCCAATTTTGCTTTGTTTTTAGATTAAATTGTCCGTTACCAAAACTGTTCACCTTGTGTCTAGATTTGGACTTTGATGGTAAGGGAGTATTTAGGCTTATTTTTATACATCTGACATTTTAAAATATGTTGGCTAGTCACCAGATAGACATTGGTTAAGAACTTTTCTGAAGATTGAATATTTGTTCCATTTCTACATATTCCTATTTAAAAAGTAATTTTAGAGTAAAGAGGGCTGAGCTGAAATGGGAAATAATGTGGGGCCTTCAATCACCCATAAGGGTGCATATTATTGACGACCAATAGGGAGGAGGGGTCACTCGACCCACCCTGCAGTGGTTTTTAAAATCTTACTTGCAGCTTCACAGGAAGCGCACGGCACCAGATTATGAGTTTAGAGGACTAGCGGCACCACCTCCTAATGTACATTCATTTAGTTAGTAATTAACTGACATTTAGAGATGTTAAAAAGTAAAAACATACCTACCATGAGGGATGATTCCTAAGTTCAGCTACAAACCATTGATGAAATTACTTCTGTTTTTAGGTCCTTGATAAGGGAAGGAGTGATTGTTACATGTTCAGGACACCCAGGGTTCCACGCACTGTTAAAGAGGGTAACATTGTTCTTTAAGTGCACCAGAATTGAAGATAAATTAATAGAATGAGTTATGGAATACATAGCAGAGCTTTACAGATCCTAGTAATGTTTTGACACAAGATAATAGTGATGTACACAAGTTTCTGAATTACATTTATTAGACGTGTTGATATTGATTAGGGGTAAATGAACTGCAGTAGTAGTACAATAAGGAAGTGACATTTTTTGGCTAACACTTTTCAGGGAATTTGGGAAAACAGAGATATCTTGAACATTATAGTTGTAATTGTGAATTAATAAATGATGGCGCTCCATATATACAGATTCTATAGACGGAGGATGCTGGCCTGTGCTGGAACATCTCTGCAGGGCACGACACATGGCCAAAAAGACCAACTGACCTTTGACCCTGACCGACAGGGTAACTTGGGAAGGCACTCTCAATGACTGACTCTGAGGTGTACCTGACCAAAACCTGACTTTACAACCTGACAGTGTGAGTGTGAGTGTGTGTATGTCTGCACCTGATCAGTGCAACTGCATGATTTAAAACGATGACTAATCAAGCATGTTTTGGACTAACACATTATTTTTGTGATAATAATGTGTGAAATGAGAGGTTTCCTAACATTGCACAAAAGGGGAAACCGTTTCTAACTTGATATTTCACTCCCACAGGAGGTGGCTGTTTGCAGAATGTGAAACTCAAACTAAAACATGGATTCTGTTTCTTTTAGGACTGAATGATGGAGAGAAACACTCTCAAGTGTTTACTGTGGAAAAAATGTTTTGGTATTGTCTTATAATCCATTATGACCTGAAGGTTTTCTTCCCTACAGGTTTTGTTTACACATGAGAGAATGTGTAAAAAAGGGGGAGTGTAAACTTTACAATGTACATTTTTATTTAGGGACTGAAAGGAACCGCTGCCAACTCCATTGTTCAATCTGACCATTGATTGACAGTTTTAGAATTGACCTGCTCCATATTTGGGGATAACACTGTTTGATGAATGTTGACATGTCTCTATATTGATTGAGTTATAGCAGGTAACACAGATAGAGAATCAGTGGCCAAGGAGCTGCTGGGAGAGATGTAAGTCCAGAATGAATACTGGAGCTGACCGGTGAGTAATGTTTCAACAGACAACATCATGTAACTAGCCTGGTAAAGAAGTAAAAGCCATAGACTTTATTGTTTAGGTCATTATGGGGATATACATTTCATCTACATTTAGAAAGACATTTGATGACAGTTGGTGGGAATTCTGTATTCATTTTTTCAGCGGGATAATATCTAAGCACTGACGGGTAGAAGCAGTATCACCAGGAAGCCATTCACTTTGTTAGTATTGTGATTTTGGTTGTTTTTGAATCCATAAGATTAGTGTGTTTCTTTACCAGAAACATTAGCAGTTCAAATCATATTTAGATTTTTAATGGGATCTCAGGGATTTCATTTAAAAATAAACACAGATGCTTGTCAGAAATTCAGAGCTATTGAAATATGTTATTTAGTTTACCTAAAGATGTTGGGGTTCTTATTTAGTGGGCACAGTCCAAGTATTAAGATTCTGAAGCTGCACAATTAATTTAGAAAACCTGTGCACAGACGTCTGTTGTTTTAAGACACCCCACCAACAGGCTCCAAGTTGCCTACGCAGTGGTGGGTCAAACAGCCGAGGGCTCCAGAGCCCGGAGCGTAGGCTTGAGGGATTTGTATCAGATTTCTCCACACAGGTTGTTGACGCCAAAAGGGGGACCCGAGACGCAGGAGGCTGACTGTCAACCACTGGAGCCAGTGTGCGGCGGGGGAAAACACCTGCGAGGACCCTAGACGACATCTGGCTCTCGTCATGGAGGTCGACTCGGATGCTGTCATCAGCGGACTGGAGGAGAAGGACCTCGAGGACATCCATCCAGCAGTCGTCCCAGGAGGCATCATCATCGGACCGGGGAAGGAGGATCGGGAGGACATCCATCCAGCAGTCGTCCCAGGAGGCATCATCAACGGACCGGAGAAGGAAGATCGAAAGGAAATCTATTCAGCATCGACTCGGAAGCCGCCATCACTGCCAAGCTATGGGCAGCCTCTACCATGACAGCTGCTTCACCTGCAGCGCCTGTAGTCGAAGGCTGAGAGGGAAGGCGTTCTACTATGACGCAGGAAGGGTTTTCTGTGAAGAGGACTTTCTGTACTCTGGGTTCCAGCAGTCTGCAGACAAGTGCAACGCAGGTGGACATCTGATCATGGACATGCAGGCCTGCAGGCCCTGGGGAAGTTGTACCGCCCCGGTTGCTTCCGCTGCGTCATCTGCAACGAGAGCCTGGACGGAGTGCCCTTCACTGTGGACACTGAGAATAAAATCTACTGTCTGAAAGACTACCACAGGGTCCTGGCGCCTAAATGTGCTGCGTGTAACCAGCCCATCCTGCCCTCAGAGGGGTCTGATGAAACCATTCGAGTTATATCCATGGACAAAGACTAACCTGTGGGTGTTGTTGTGTGCCGTGCATCCGCTCATTATGTGTCAGACTAATCACTTCCACCATTGAGGGAAAGCTGCTTATCCCCCTCCTGACACTGTTGGCCTGTGTCTCGGAGGACGAGTATGGAGACTCAGCAGACAAGGACGCAGTTTTTTGACATTTTTTGGTCTTCCTCTCATTCTGCCATAAGAAATTGCTATGAAGGGCTGTTTCTAAATGTTTAAAGGGCTCTAAATATAATGTTGAGAGATGAACACAGTGGAGAGGAGCGACAATAGTTATGGTTCAAGTGCCTTGTATAAGTTGCACTCTTTTTTTTAAGAGTGCAAAAGAGGGAATTGTGGAAATTGATGTGAGATATTGTACCAAAGAACTGTGATACATGTAAAAGGGCAGAAAGTCTTGTTGCACTTTCCAGACATTAAAAGAGGTCTGTTGAGTTCCCTGGTAATTATCAAATAGTAGCAGTTAAGTGAATACTGTTCAAGCAATACCTGTGTTTGTGTTTTATACTGATTTCTCTGTTTTGATCCTTTCATAAATGTGAGGACTAAAATGGCGAGAGACAAAGGGCTGTAAAAAATGAGTTTTATTGCAGTGGGGGAGGTCGAGGTATGCAGCACAGGGGGTGTGGGCCAGGGGAGAGGAAATTCTGTTTGAGATCTCTGGCAGGCCAGGTTTTAAGGAAATCTATGTATCTTGAATAAGTATGTGTGAGTTTATACATTCCTGTGTGTTAATAGTTGAAGGAACAAAAGGTACAGTTTTCCTCTCCAATATAGAGAGGTTTTTTATAGATTTCTGAAACAATGTTCCCTTTTTTGTTAGAAATAGATGAGCACAATAGTTTTTTCTTTGACTTTTTACCTGTTTATCAAAAGAGTGTTTTAAGCTATTTGTGAAGAAGGAAGATGCAGAATTAAGGGTGATTTCTGTTTGGAGTGTAAAGATTATCCCTGATAATGTTTTCTGGGTTAAACCATCGATAAGTTTTACAAATGGGGAGGGACATTTTCCTTGAGTTTTAATGGGGTGCCTTCCCAACACCTGTGGCTTTCAAAGCTGCCAGACGCTGATTTCCCTGTGAGATAGCGTTTTGGTATCTCCCCAATGAAACGCCACCCCTTCTTTGTATTAGGGAAATGTTTTTCTGGTGGTTCTCTCTCTTCATACGCTGTCAAGACGAATAGGATGTCCGCAGTGCGTGAATAAGGGCGGGAGTACTCCACACATTGCTTATATGATTATTTGAATTGTATAAGTAATGTATTATATTATATCGTATTGCATTATACTACTTTGTTTAATTAAAACGGATTATTGTTTAACTGGTATCCTGTGTCTTCTAATTCCTTCCCTGTTATGATTTCAAGCAGGACTCGTCAAAAACAACACGCGGTGAGGAGTTGGGTTGTAAAAACCCCTACCTCGCAACAAGCGTCAGCGGATGATGAACATTTATGTGATTAATGTCTAATGGTGCTATTTTATGCTAAATATAGTGGCTAATGGCTATGCTTGCTAGCTATGTTAACACTACGTAAACTGGATATAAAATCCCCAAACAGGCGAAAACCTACCAGTTTCCCCCACTGTCTCTGCCACCTCCCTCCATGCCTGGTTCCTCCGGTTTGTATCCCGGTAGGTGAAGAGGGTCTGGTCATACAAAACCGGGTGATTTGCTACGGCGATAATCAGTTTCTCCTCCATCTTTTTTTGAAATATAGAAATGAACGACGGGATATCTCTCCCAGCTTAGACACGGTTTGATTGGCTAGCACTTGAGCTGTCAGATTTTCAGAAACGGGATTTGATTGGCTGGCGCTGGCTACTCCGGCGGAGACGGACTGCTATGCTACCCACAATTCAGTTCGGCGAAAAAGCGAGGCAACGTGACGTCACCCCATTCAAAGTGAATGGGCAGATTGAAGCTGTCGACGCTGTAGTGTTGACGGGCCGTAACAGTCAGTGAGCACCACTTAACAGCATGTGACTTATTGAAATTGTGAGTGATTGAGTGACAGATGAAGGTTGTTTAGGAGAAAATGTCGGAGAAGAAAAAGTTTGAGAGTGGCACTCGGAAAAGGAAATTGTTGAGGGAAAAGGAGTTTCGAGACAAGAAGCTATTACAAAACATGTCGAAGCTTACAGGTTATTTAGACCTGTAGGCCAGGATGAGGAGGAAGGAAAGATTAGTTCTGTACTGAGCGGCAGCAGTGCCGGCCTCGGAGCCAAGTAGGCCGTCTGGTTCTGATAGCGATGGAGTAGCGGGAGAGGAAAAACAGACAGGAGGGATGTTGGAGGAGATGGAGAGGACAACGAGGACTTGCTACGTGGAGGGGAGCCAACGGCAACCGGACATATACATGAGGGAGGCCCGATAGTCACTCATCTGGAGGAGAGGACCAGGCGCGCGTGGAGCAGAGTGGAGAAGTGCGATCACAGAGCCTGCCGAGGCTATAAATGACTTTGATGTGTTGTTTAAATAGGGGGCCTACAGGGCCTGATGGCAGGTTAAGGCGGGCTTGGGTGTATGGTTTAACCATGTCCTGTCAACTCCACCCTCTGCTCACTCCTTTCCTGTAAAATACAGGTCCAGCCCACACATATGCTCCATCAAGAGGATGGCGCTACAGGCCACAAGGCAGTGCACTTACAACTACAATAAGCATGTTAATGTCAATCTAATACAGCTCCGTCAATCCACCCCCCCCCCCCGCGGTGGTTTTGAAATGCTCCCGATTTCTGAGGTCTCAAGGTTGACAAGTATGGCTGTAACTACAGAAAGAAATTGGAAACAAAGATTATGCCTTAACTTCAATTTAACCCGCTACAGAAGGAGGCACCAACAGTTCAACGGTAGTCTTCCTGGATCACCCCTCGCCTTCTTTAGGCTGCAGTGAAACAGGCCGCATCACAGGCAGTTTACACAGAGCAGCGTCCATGGTAATGAATGTGAACCCTTTTTTAGCAATCTGGTGCCGCTGTCTCAGTGTACACAGGAAATAAAAGCCCACATGTGCATCACACACAGTCGGATGCATGTGAGTGAACTGACTTGACTTAGTTTGGAGACACACTGCTTTACTAGTGCAGCATTTGAAAATGTAGCGTGAACCAGAGGTCGCGTTAACCTTATATATATTCCGACTATGACGGAAAAATCTGAAAGCAGTCCGTCATTTTGACGGATTAGAACAAACTCAGAACAGCGCCAAAGTTTCCCCGCAGCAGGGCTCCGGTGTTATGCTCTTATGTCGTTTCCAGACCTAACTATGCCGTACAAATCATTGAAATGTCTGGGAGTTTATGCTTTACGCTGTGACGCGCCCCCGCGAGGTGCAGCGGGCATGCACACCACGGCATAACACCGGCGCTAATCCCCCCCCCCCGTTGACAGTTCACGAGGGGGGGGGGGGGGATTAACGCCGGTGTTATGCCAGCCTCCGTCAGCTGTGTACAGACCGACGGGTAATAATGGATTTTGACGGAAATGTTACGATCCTGTCCGTCAAACTGACGGGCAGCGAAAAAGTCTAGCGCAACCACTGGCGTGAACACCATCAACAAAAAAACTCTTCTGAACTACTAGTGCCCAACTGCCACATGTTTTATTCAAAACGGTGAATTTCGCCAGCTGTTAACTAATTTGAAGCAACTACTAATGTCACGATCTGTCTGTGTTGTGTTTTGTCTTGTCTAGATCTGTCTTTGGTTTCCTGTTTTATTTTGAAAAGTGTTCACCCCCGTCTTCCCTGTTGCTTCCTGTCTCTGTGTTCCCTCCTACCCGATTGTGTTCACCTGGTGCCCCTGTGTTTTCTCTCCTCCTCCACTGTGTCTTGTTTGTGTGATTAGTCTTGTGTGTATTTAAGTTCTGGTTTTTCTGTCTGTCATTTGTAAGATTATTGATGTTGTTGGAAGGATTTTGTTCAGAGGGATTTTTACTTTGTTGCCTGGCCTAGTTCCGCAATAAAAGTATTTTGGATTTGGATATTCTGCATTTGGGTCCTGTCCACCCAAAACGTATTTTGTGTTTTGCAAACCGCCTCAATGTCAAAGGCGGTTTGATATCCACATTTCAATCAGGAGAGACGGTTTTGAGTGATGCATATTTATTGCACAGATGAACAAATGAATGTAATGGTAATTTTGGCGATTTAGGCCCCGTTGTGCAGGAAGTATCATTCGGAGGGTAGAACCGATCCGATGAAAACCCCCCGGGGTCTAGACACTGGTGGTGGTGAATGGATAGTTGGGGTCGGTCTGAAGAGGAGTGGTTAACTTGAACCTGGATTCAGAGGGACGGGAAGAGAAAAGGGGTGGAGGAGGGTTGTGTCGAGTCACCTGAAATGACAGCTGTCAGAGGGGGAAAGAGCAGATAAAAAAGGTTTGACAGAGCGCTATGATAAGCTCTTAGAAATAGAGCGAAGTGATTGGTTAGACTGAAGAGTGATGCCCCCTGTCACTTATTGAGAGGAGAGAGAGTAATAACGTAAACATGAATGAGAAAGACGGTCTTCCTGGTTGAACTTGCGCTAAGCTTCATTAAGCTGACAAGCTAACGGGGATGTACAGAGTTAATAAAGTACAAACATATACTTACATGATTCAAAATCCACGAGTATTCATATTAGATGAGGGTCCATGCTTTCTTCTCTTCAACTGGAACCGTCAGCTTTTTTTCAATGTCTGTACCATGCCTAAACTGCTCTGATGTCATGAGGGCGTCGCCCACTTTTACTCACATTGCCCAGGTACATTGACTAGCTTTTCACAGGTTGTAGGTCAACCCATTACTTTAATTAACATTTACTTGGTGCTATGATTTAAATGTCCTTATCAAAATGAAGATACAAAATGACTTGCAAATTCAAGTAACATTCAATGAAAGGA
Source organism: Pseudochaenichthys georgianus (assembly GCF_902827115.2). Lineage (NCBI taxonomy): Eukaryota > Metazoa > Chordata > Actinopteri > Perciformes > Channichthyidae > Pseudochaenichthys > Pseudochaenichthys georgianus. Next base: position 327,509 of record NC_047505.1, on the reverse strand, counting down.
GAGATTTTGAGTAAAATCTAATTATTAGTAATTTCTTGTATAATTTAAACACATAATCATAGTATTATTTACTGGAGCGTTTTTATCAGTGTATCCGAGGATGACGTTTTTTTTATTTTAGAAGCAAATCACTTTTAAAAAATGCCTCTTGAGGGCAAGGAAGTGATGAAAACTTCTCACATGTCTCCATTCAGCCCCATTGTGAATATAGCCTCATCCTTCCTCAGAGCACCAGCCACACACCTTTTAGATAAACTGCCAAAGGAGCCGCATTATTGACCGGAACGTACACAAAAAGCACAACCAAAATGCTCCTCGGGGATCTGACATGCTCACTGCGTACACATTTTACCGATAGCAGCTATCGTTTTTCAACAGTAGGCAGAAATGTAAGAGGTACTTTTCAACCTCTCAGTCTCTGACATGGACTCTCCTCTCCCTGTCCAGGTCATGGTCTGCTTGATCTCTGGACACAGACACACAGACTGTCTCAACTGAATCTACTGTATACTGTCTGATGGAAACTCCATACACACTTTAAAATGTTTCATTTAATAAATTCATTATGTTAACATATGGTTTTAGTTCAAAAGTGTGCAGTTCAAATGTTCTGCTGCTTTTTCGTGCATTTTGACTTTCTTATTACACATTTAAGTCCTCACTACTCATAAACACAATAAACTGCATTTGTAATACATTGGGAGTTTAATGAAACTTTTTAATATAAGTATTATTAAAAAAATGTCTGATGTACATTCATATGGAACCCATTCCCTGGTATCCAGATATTCCTGCTTCTTCACTTTCTTCTTACACATTTAAGGCAGCATTGCAGTTCAGCTTTTCAGCATACAGCATTCACACGCGCAATTTATTCAGGAATTGCATTCTCCAGTTTGCTATTATTGTGGGAGCCACTGTCAAGCAGCAGCTGGCGTTAGGACACTGCAGGCTATACAGATGTAGCACCCCAGATAGGACTCCACATGGGTGTGTCCCAGTCAAAAGCCAGCGTATGCCAGTGGCTGGGGGTGTTGCCAAATTGCTAGAGGGCGTTGCCCAATTTCCCCATTTGTTCAATTCAGGATTTAACCATGAGATGGCGCTTTATTCACAAAATACACAAGACAACTGGGTGTTAGAAACATCAATATTTTAGATCAATAAAGTATATAGTTTGCTTTATGCAGTATGCAGTATATTTCGTAATATTGTTGGGGTGTTTTTATACAGTACAGTAGATTGAAGTAAATCAACTTATACATTAAGATAAGATAAGATGGACCTTTATTAATCCCGTGGGGAAATTCAGTAGTTCAAAACAGCAACAGGGTGAGAGTGAAAAACAGGACAGCACAGATTCACACAGATTAATAAAATCAAAAATAAGATGAGCGATACAAATAATAATAATAATGAGAAACTATGAAATAAGAAATGAATAAAACTAAATGTAATTATCATATTATAATTAGGGCTGTCAAGTTAACGCGTTAATAACGCCACTATTATTTTAACGCATGTGTATTTTTTTTATGGTCTACCATGGTAGAACATGGTTCATTTAACCATGGTATAACCATGGTTGACCATGGTTGGGATATGGCACCACAGTCAACCATGGTAAGCACTGATATAAAACATGGTCTACCATGGTCACAATAAACCATGGTCATAAACCATGGTCTACCATGGACATAAACCATGGTCTACCATGGTCATAAACCATGGTCCACCTACCATGGACATAAACCATGGTCCACCAGACTGGAAATAATATAAATTAATACAAGCTTTTCAATAGTTTCAAGCATTAATTTTAAAAACATTTGTTAGATCATGTTAATTGCACTTAATTTAATCTACAGTACACTGTCACTCTATAGTTGCACACCACTCATTAAATGCTCATTAAACAGTTGGTGAAAATGTAAAGACATTTCATATACATTCATAAGGTGACAGTGCCTGCATGAGCCATTAGAATGATTTGTCGACCATGGTTTCTGTAGACCATGGTTTCTTGAGACCATGGTTCAAATATTCAAATGGCTGACCATGGTTGACCATGGTTTCTCTTTTTAGCTGGCTAGATCTCCATGGTAACTTATGCTGAGCGGCTAACCTCCTTCGGGAGGAGGTTAGGTTGCAGGCTAGAGATCAACAGTGAAGCACCGCCTGCTGACCAATCAGAGCTCTCCGTGTGCGGAGTTTAAAGCTATCAAGTCATATTACAGGATAGAGGAAATACAGAAAAACTGCCGTTGCAGGAAAGACGGCCAGTAAAAATCACAGACTGTGTGAACGTGAAAATGAATAGAATATCCCCTCTTCAGAGCAATTTGACTATTATAACATTAGCGTTAAGAAAGCTTACTTAAATATCTTCCACAACATATAAAACGGATCAGAGTAACATTAAGTACAGTCCGCGGCACTGTGAGTGCAGACGTCGATGTGTCCCATTATCTATCATTCATATCACATCATAATGTAGCCTATCATATATTTCCTGATCTGATCAGCTGAGCCGTATCTGGCCGTGCAACACTCACAGTGTCACATACTGTATGCAGAAGTATTATTTTAAGCAACACATTAAGTTGATGAACACTCGAGTCAAATGTAATTAAAGTCAGATCCACTCGTGTTTTAGACGGGGCAGTGATATCATAAACCTGTTAATGTACGCATTCAAACACGTGTTCTGTTCCAGCTGTATTCACCTTGCAGGTGCAGCTCTGTGGCTTTTATCCTAGATAAAGTGTTTAAGTCATGAATGTTTAAAGTTTAACTTCTTCATATGTGACTAATATTAAAGTTGACTTTTCATTCAGGAAGTATATGACGCTGCGCTGTCAGTGCGCTTGTCCATGTTTGTGATTGGTCGAATGCTTCAGATACCACCCCTTTCATGTGAACGCGCACCTAACTAGATAGGACACGGCTGGCTTGAGCGATCCACTTGATAACCCGCGTCGTAGTACCGTTTAGCGAGAGCGCGTATGTTTTGGATTGGGCCAACCGGCTAACTCAACATATCCAGGTTAGGTTGAACCAGCTTCGTAGTACAGGCCTCAGGCATGCAAGCGAGCAAACACAAACAAACAGTGAAATGAAGAATAAATTGAAATTGTACAATATAATATTGTGGTGGTTCATCTTATAATTCAGTCTAGAGAATGCACCAGACAGCATCTAAGACCTGCAAAAATCTAAATGTTCTAGGGGACGGAGGCCCCCAAACCCCTTCGTGCCATTTCGTCCGCATGCATTTTCAGGGCAATCTCTATTGGGCTCAGGGCCATCTGTAAATTAGCTTAGATGGCCCTGTGCTTAAAAATGCGATTTTTAAAAATGCGATTAATTAATAATTTCGATTAATTAATTACAAAGCCTCTAATTAATTAGATTAATTTTTTTAACTCGAGTCCCGGCTCTAATATATATATATATATATAACTAAGAAATGTGAAAGCAGAATATGAGCAGAAAGGAGTATGACATTGTGCATTAATGTAATGCAATATAGTCTATGATGTGGCAGAGGTAAGTGTGTGGAAATTGATGTGAGATATTGTACCAAATAACTGTGAACATGTAAAAGGGCAGAAAGTCTTGTTGCACTTTCCAGACATTAAAAGAGGTCTGTTGAGTTCCTGGTAATTATCAAATAGTAGCAGTTAAGTGAATACTGTTCAAGCAATACCTGTGTTTGTGTTTTATACTGATTTCTCTGTTTTGATCCTTTCATAAATGTGAGGACTAAAATGGCGAGAGACAAAGGGCTGTAAAAATGAGTTTTATTGCAGTGGGGGAGGTCGAGGTATGCAGCACAGGGTGTGTGTGTGGGGAGAGGAAATTCTGTTTGAGATCTCTGGCAGGCCAGGTTTTAAGGAAATCTATGTATCTTGAATAAGTATGTGTGAGTTTATACATTCCTGTGTGTTAATAGTTGAAGGAACAAAAGGTACATTTTTCCTCTCCAATATAGAGAGGTTTTTTTATAGATTTCTGAAACAATGTTCCCTTTTTTGTTAGAAATAGATGAGCACAATAGTTTTTTCTTTGACTTTTTACCTGTTTATCAAAGAGTGTTTTAAGCTATTTGTGAAGAAGGAAGATGCAGAATTAAGGGTGATTTCTGTTTGGAGTGTAAAGATTATCCCTGATAATGTTTTCTGGGTTAAACCATCGATAAGTTTTACAAATGGGGAGGGACATTTTCCTTGAGTTTTAATGGGGTGCCTTCCCAACACCTGTGGCTTTCAAAGCTGCCAGACGCTGATTGCCCTGTGAGATAGCGTTTTGGTATCTCCCCAATGAAACGCCACCCCTTCTTTGTATAGGGAAATGTTTTTCTGGTGGTTAGTCCTCTCTTCATGCGTTGTCAAGACGAATAGGATGTCCGCAGTGCGTGAATAAGGGCGGAGAGTACTCCACATTGCTTATATGATTATTTGAATTGTATAAGTAATGTATTATATTATATCGTATTGCATTATACTACTTTGTTTAATTAAAACGGATTATTGTTTAACTGGTATCCTGGTGTCTTCTAATTCCTTCCCTGTTATGATTTCAAGCAGGACTCGTCAAAACAACACGCGGTGAGGAGTTGGGTTGTAAAAACCCCCCACCAAACAAGTGGTGACCCGACGTTAGCGAGTGGGAGTTCACAGGGAGTCACATCAGGAGCCAGCGGACGAAGCAGTCCAGGGGGGCACCTCGAAATACTTCTGACAACTAAAAACAGAGCTCTATACAAAAACACAGGTAAGCACGGATACCCGTTACACTCGAAATCTGTGATTTGGATATATTCAAATTTTTTAGAGTTGTCAGGAATATTTCTCAGTGTCATAGACTAGATGATTAAATAATGCAATGCATATATTAGTATAGGTAGGTAACGACGGACTACTAATCTCATAAGATAGTGTACTGCATACATTAACATAGATAGGTAACGACGGACTATAATTGTGGTATAATTATGCAGTACATATAGAATAAAGTAGGTAACTTTGGACTACTATGATGATAAAGCAAAGGCGGAGAACCTTAAGAATGCTACACGTGAAGCGACGAGAAATGTAAGGTTAAGGTGAAGGGCCCCGTTGATTTTAGGGAAATCAAGTCGGCAATTTCAGTCGGTGCGAGTCCAGTGGATTTCCTGAAAAGATATCCATCCAGGGCGAAACTGAATAATACTTCTTCAGCCTCATAGGACGCTGGAGTGTATTATATGTAATTAAATACCAAGAGGAGATACGCAAATTTCAAAAAGCCATTTTGAAACGAACGGAATCTCGTTCTCTTGTTCTGTGGGGTTATTAATCTAAGAAGCTAAACGTGACGATAAAGGATTCTGTTGACCTGGGTTTCGGCTCCATGAGGATGTCACATAGCTGAAAAGCCGTGTCGAAGCGCATTCTAAGGTCGCATTATCTGTTGAAATAAACATCGCACCAAAAAAGCTCGATAGACTGTACGGGGAATAATTTTATGTGAATAACTACTAATAAATAAGGGAGAAAAGACCAGATAAATACGCATAGTTTAAGCTGGTTGCTCTCAGAAGCATCTTTCCCCTCAAGTGAGGTGGAACTGGTGAGGTGCCGCCATCTGGTGGAGGTATTTTGTAGTACTTCTTGCATTATTACATTCCAGTTGACCAGGCGCCTTTAATCCGAAGCGACTCACAATAAGTGCGTTAGACTAGGAAAATAAAAAATAAGAACACAGGATAATTGAAATATATCTGGGTTAATAGAGCCAAAACATTTCAAGTACTACTCAACTGCCTTTCGGTAAGCCAGTCCGTTAATAGCATTATAAGTGCTTCTGGTAGTACTTCTTGATTAATATAATATAATATATATATATATATATAAATATACATCATTCAAAGTGGGGGTGTAATACTGCAGTTTTTTACACTCAAAATAGTTACACATTTGAATTAAGGGCAGGACAGTTAAATAAATACATTAACTGCGTTAGGAGTAACGACGAGTATTGTCCAATATATTAATAAATAACACTGAACACATAGCAACCTAGTCAGATAAATAAGATATAATCACCATGGAGGGACAGTTTGAAAATAAAGATTTACACGTCCCAATTCCCGGAAGTTTCCGAGAGCAATGGAGACAGACTGAGAGATTGATTCTCAGTGGACTCAAACAGGGAGACAAGAAAAGGCTTGTGCCGACCTTGGGTTCCTCCATAAAAAAAAATGATAGAAGAAGACAGAGTGGGAGGAGATGAAGCTCTAGGAAATTTAAGCTCAGCTCTAAATGTTTATGAACGACAACTTGTAAAAAAACTGGGGACCTAAACCAAAAAAGCACGGATTAGTAAGCCGGAGGAAACTAAACAAAGATAAGGGAGAAAAGTCAGATAAAGGATTGCGAAGTCAAGCTGGCTGGAGGCGTGGGTTTGAGAAAGCCCCCACTTCACAGCTTTCCTCTGAAAAAGGAGGGAATAACATTGAAGATTAATAGATCAATGTGTCGTAGATATTTAAATAAATAAGAAACATTGCATTGTGAATTTCGTGGTATTTGTCATTTACTGAGAAGTTTACTTATATTTCAAAGGCATTGATTGCATACAGTAACGTTGAGGGAAAGTAATAATACTGTTTGCTGAGTATATGAAGCAGGTTAAAGTTTGATTCAAATTGAACATAATAGTGGATTATTCCACCTAGTGTTTTTATAATATCATTAGTAGACATTAATTGTGTTTGTAAGTTTATGAAGAAAGAGTAGAAAGTAAACGGGAGGTTGTTAAGAGAAGTATGTTTTGAAGAGTTCAGAGAGAGTAAAACTTGTTTCTAAATAATGTCATATTGTTTTGTGAGTAAACATGAAATAAAAATATATTTACTAGATATAACAACAACATGCTTAACTAGGTTGACAGAAAACTGCTATTAACCAGTTTCAGCAGCTACTGTCATATCTGTGTTCTAAGAGAACATATGTTGCATTTACAATTCATATTAAGGAAGTCCACAATTGATACCATTAAAGACCTTTTTGGTTTCAAATTAAAGAAGATTTTAAATGAAGTAAGCAGGACTTCAACTAGACAAAAGAGATTTACAATGTGGTTTTACTACTGTTAATGGAGTAAAGAATCTGGGTAGACTACTGCCATTGATTTGTTTTAACATTCACATGTTTCAGCATTCCTGACCATATAGACACTCAGCCGTTTTATTTTGTAACCCTTTGGGGGAGAGATTTAAATTGAGTTTATCTCCAGTTGCTGATTTATTGTGATTTACACGGCACTGGAAAGTTGTGCGCCACCTTTGGGTTGTACTCTGAATCAGTGTGTTGGTGAAGAGTTGCTCACTACAGAAACAGAAGAACTGTGCAAAGAACGCATCTGAGGAGGGTTTGACATTTTGCGTGTACCTCGTTGCCAAGGCAACAGTGGTGGGAAGAGGAACAGCAGTTTTGGGGGATTCCTGCTGTGCAGAGGACAACGGGTGTCTGCGGATTGTAGCACATTGATCCAGAGGTGCCTTCCCCCTCAGGACATCCCAGTGCAAGAGTTTCATTGATCCTATTGGCTACAGCTGCAGAGGACAACGCATTACTGACTGTTCACAATGTGACAAGATCTTGAGACAGGCTGGTCTCAGACGGTTCAGACTCTGAGGAAAATATGCGATGATTTGACAGCATAACTGTGCAAGAGTTTTCCAGAGGGGGGTGTACAACAATAACATTAGTGTTTGAGAGGGCTGATTGTTTAAACGATGGTCTGGAATACTGAAAAGATTAAAGTTTAATATTCTTGACAAACAAGACATCTGATTATTAGGTCACACATAATAATCTAGACATATAAACTAACTATGAGTAAAGGGATTAATGGAGTTCATATCCTAGGGAGGGTTAGTTAGGTTGCGAATACTTCGCAGGGTATTTGCTAATGTATTTTGAAGAACAAAAAACAAGGACACAAGTCCAATTTTGCTTTGTTTTTAGATTAAATTGTCCGTTACCAAAACTGTTCACCTTGTGTCTAGATGTGGACTTTGATGGTAAGGGAGTATTTAGGCTTATTTTTATACATCTGACATTTTAAAATATGTTGGCTAGTCACTAGATAGACATTGGTTAAGAACTTTTCTGAAGATTGAATATTTGTTCCATTTCTACATATTCCTATTTAAAAAGTAATTTTAGAGTAAAGAGGGCTGAGGCTGAAATGGGAAATAATGTGGGGCCTTCAATCACCCAGTAAGGGTGCATATTATTGACGACCAATAGGGAGGAGGGGTCACTCGACCCACCCTGCAGTGGTTTTTAAAATCTTACTTGCAGCTTCACAGGAAGCGCACGGCACCAGATTATGAGTTTAGAGGACTAGCGGCACCACCTCCTAATGTACATTCATTTAGTTAGTAATTAACTGACATTTAGAGATGTTAAAAAGTAAAAACATACCTACCATGAGGGATGATTCCTAAGTTCAGCTACAAACCATTGATGAAATTACTTCTGTTTTTAGGTCCTTGATAAGGGAAGGAGTGATTGTTACATGTTCAGGACACCCAGGGTTCCACGCACTGTTAAAGAGGGTAACATTGTTCTTTAAGTGCACCAGAATTGAAGATAAATTAATAGAATGAGTTATGGAATACATAGCAGAGCTTTACAGATCCTAGTAATGTTTTGACACAAGATAATAGTGATGTACACAAGTTTCTGAATTACATCTATTAGACGTGTTGATATTGATTAGGGGTAAATGAACGCAGTATTAGTACAATAAGGAAGTGACATTTTTTGGCCAACACTTTTCAGGGAAGTTTGGGAAAACAGAGATATCTTGAACATTATAGTTGTAATTGTGAATTAAATAAATGGATGGCGCTCCATATATACAGATTCCTATAGACGGAGGATGCGGGCCTGTGCTGGAACATCTCTGCAGGGCACGACACTGGCCAAAAGACCAACTGACCGTTGACCCTGACCGACAGGGTAACTTGGGAAGGCACTGTCAATGACTGACTCTGAGGTGTACCTGACCAAAACCTGACTTTACAACCTGACAGTGTGAGTGTGAGTGTGTGTATGTCTGCACCTGATCAGTGCAACTGCATGATTTGAAACGATGACTAATCAAGCATGTTTTGGACTACCACATTATTTTTGGTGTGATAATGAATGTGTGAAATGGAGGTTTCCTACATTGCACAAAAGGGGGAAACCGTATCTAATCTGGTTGATGATGTTTCACTCCCACAGGAGGTGGCTGTTTGCAGAATGTGAAACTCAAACTAGGAAATTTGGAATTCTGTTTTCTTTAGGACTGAAGGATGGAGAGAAACACTCTCAAGTGTTTACTGGGAAAAATGTTTGGTATTGTCTTATAATCCCATTATGACCTGAAGGTTTTTCTCCCATACAGGTTTTGTTTACACATGAGGGGGAGATGTGGTAAGAAAAGGGGGAAGGTGTAAACTTGTACAATGTACCATTTTTTCATTTAGGGACTGAAAAGGAAACCTGCTGCCCAACTCCAGTTGTCAATCTGACCATTTGATTGACAGTTATTTAGAATTGAGCCTGCTCCATATTTGGGGATAAGAGGCTGTTTTGGGTGAATCGTGACCATGTCTCTAGTTAATTGTATTGGAGTTATAGCAGGTAACACAGATAGAGATCAGTGGCCAAGGAGCTGCTGAGAGAGATGTAAGTCCAGAATGAATAGACTGGGAGAGGGCTGACCGGGTGAGTGTGAGTAGTTTCAACAGACAACATCATGTAACTAGCCTCGGTCAAGAAGGAAAAGCCCTAGACTTTATTGGTTAGGTACATTATGGGGATATCATTTCATCCTACATTAGAAAGACATTTGATGACAGTTGGTGGGATTCTGTATTCATTTTTTCAAGCGGGATAATATCTAAGCACTGACGGGTAGAAGCAGTATCACCAGGAAGCATTCACTTTGTTAGTATTGTGATTTTGGTTGTTTTGAATCCATAAGATTAGTGTGTTTCTTTACCAGAAACATTAGCAGTTCAAATCATATTTAGATTTTTAAATGGGATCTCAGGGATTTCATTTAAAAATAAACCCAGATGCTTGTCCAGAAATTCAGAGCTATTGAAATATGTTATTTAGTTTACCTAAAGATGTTGGGGTTCTTATTTAGTGGGCAACAGTCCAAGTATTAAGATTCTGAAGCTGCACAATTAATTATAGAAAACCTGTGCACAGACGTCTGTTGTTTTTAAGACACCCCCACCAACAGGCTCCAAGTTGCCTACGCAGTGGTGGGTCAAACAGCCGAGGGCTCCAGAGCCCGGAGCGTAGGCTTGAGGGATTTGTATCAGATTTCTCCACACAGGTTGTTGACGCCAAAAGGGGGACCCGAGACGCAGGAGGCTGACTGTCAACCACTGGAGCCAGTGTGCGGCGGGGGAAAACACCTGCGAGGACCCTAGACGACATCTGGCTCTCGTCATGGAGGTCGACTCGGATGCTGTCATCAGCGGACTGGAGGAGAAGGACCTCGAGGACATCCATCCAGCAGTCGTCCCAGGAGGCATCATCATCGGACCGGGGAAGGAGGATCGGGAGGACATCCATCCAGCAGTCGTCCCAGGAGGCATCATCAACGGACCGGAGAAGGAAGATCGAAAGGAAATCTATTCAGCATCGACTCGGAAGCCGCCATCACTGCCAAGCTATGGGCAGCCTCTACCATGACAGCTGCTTCACCTGCAGCGCCTGTAGTCGAAGGCTGAGAGGGAAGGCGTTCTACTATGACGCAGGAAGGGTTTTCTGTGAAGAGGACTTCTGTACTCTGGGTTCCAGCAGTCTGCAGACAAGTGCAACGCAGGTGGACATCTGATCATGGACATGCAGGCCTGCAGGCCCTGGGGAAGTGTGTACCGCCCCCGGTTGCTTCGCTGCGTCATCTGCAACGAGAGCCTGGACGGAGTGCCCTTCACTGTGGACACTGAGAATAAAATCTACTGTCTGAAAGACTACCACAGGGTCCTGGCGCCTAAATGTGCTGCGTGTAACCAGCCCATCCTGCCCTCAGAGGGGTCTGAATGAAACCATTCGAGTTATATCCATGGACAAAGACTAACCTGTGGGTGTTGTTGTGTGCCGTGCATCCGCTCATTATGTGTCAGACTAATCACTTCCACCATTGAGGGAAAAGCTGCTTATCCCCCTCCTGACACTGTTGGCCTGTGTCTCGGAGGACGAGTATGGAGACTCAGCAGACAAGGACGCAGTTTTTTGACATTTTTTGGTCTTCCTCTCATTCTGCCATAAGAAATTGCTATGAAGGGCTGTTTCTAAATGTTTAAAGGGCTCTAAATATAATGTTGAGAGATGAACACAGTGGAGAGGAGCGACAATAGTTATGGTTCAAGTGCCTTGTATAAGTTGCACTCTTTTTTTTAAGAGTGCAAAAGAGGAATTGTGGAAATTGATGTGAGATATTGTACCAAAGACTGTGATACATGTAAAGGGCAGAAAGTCTTGTTGCACTTTCCAGACATTAAAAGAGGTCTGTTGAGTTCCCTGGTAATTATCAAATAGTAGCAGTTAAGTGAATACTGTTCAAGCAATACCTGTGTTTGTGTTTTATACTGATTTCTCTGTTTTGATCCTTTCATAAATGTGAGGACTAAAATGGCGAGAGACAAAGGGCTGTAAAAAATGAGTTTTATTGCAGTGGGGGAGGTCGAGGTATGCAGCACAGGGGGTGTGGGCCAGGGGAGAGGAAATTCTGTTTGAGATCTCTGGCAGGCCAGGTTTTAAGGAAATCTATGTATCTTGAATAAGTATGTGTGAGTTTATACATTCCTGTGTGTTAATAGTTGAAGGAACAAAAGGTACATTTTTCCTCTCCAATATAGAGAGGTTTTTTTATAGATTTCTGAAACAATGTTCCCTTTTTTGTTAGAAATAGATGAGCACAATAGTTTTTTCTTTGACTTTTTACCTGTTTATCAAAAGAGTGTTTTAAGCTATTTGTGAAGAAGGAAGATGCAGAATTAAGGGTGATTTCTGTTTGGAGTGTAAAGATTATCCCTGATAATGTTTTCTGGGTTAAACCATCGATAAGTTTTACAAATGGGGAGGGACATTTTCCTTGAGTTTTAATGGGGTGCCTTCCCAACACCTGTGGCTTTCAAAGCTGCCAGACGCTGATTTCCCTGTGAGATAGCGTTTTGGTATCTCCCCAATGAAACGCCACCCCTTCTTTGTATTAGGGAAATGTTTTTCTGGTGGTTCTCTCTCTTCATACGCTGTCAAGACGAATAGGATGTCCGCAGTGCGTGAATAAGGGCGGGAGTACTCCACACATTGCTTATATGATTATTTGAATTGTATAAGTAATGTATTATATTATATCGTATTGCATTATACTACTTTGTTTAATTAAAACGGATTATTGTTTAACTGGTATCCTGGTGTCTTCTAATTCCTTCCCTGTTATGATTTCAAGCAGGACTCGTCAAAACAACACGCGGTGAGGAGTTGGGTTGTAAAAACCCCTACCTCGCAACAAGCGTCAGCGGATGATGAACATTTATGTGATTAATGTCTAATGGTGCTATTTTATGCTAAATATAGTGGCTAATGGCTATGCTTGCTAGCTATGTTAACACTACGTAAACTGGATATAAAATCCACCAAACAGGCGAAAACCTACCAGTTTCCCCCACTGTCTCTGCCACCCTCCCTCCATGCCTGGTTCCTCCGGTTTGTATCCCGGTAGGTGAAGAGGGTCTGGTCATACAAAACCGGGTGATTTGCTACGGCGATAATCAGTTTCTCCTCCATCTTTTTTTGAAATATAGAAATGAACGACGGGATATCTCTCCCAGCTTAGACACGGTTTGATTGGCTAGCACTTGAGCTGTCAGATTTTCAGAAACGGGATTTGATTGGCTGGCGCTGGCTACTCCGGCGGAGACGGACTGCTATGCTACCCACAATTCAGTTCGGCGAAAAAGCGAGGGCAACGTGACGTCACCCCATTCAAAGTGAATGGGCAGATTGAAGCTGTCGACGCTGTAGTGTTGACGGGCCGTAACAGTCAGTGAGCACCACTTAACAGCATGTGACTTATTGAAATTGTGAGTGATTGAGTGACAGATGAAGGTTGTTTAGGAGAAAATGTCGGAGAAGAAAAAGTTTGAGAGTGGCACTCGGAAAAGGAAATTGTTGAGGGAAAAGGAGTTTCGAGACAAGAAGCTATTACAAAACATGTCGAAGCTTACAGGTTATTTTAGACCTGTAGGCCAGGATGAGGAGGAAGGAAAGATTAGTTCTGTACTGAGCGGCAGCAGTGCCGGCCTCGGAGCCAAGTAGGCCGTCTGGTTCTGATAGCGATGGAGTAGCGGGAGAGGAAAAACAGACAGGAGGGATGTTGGAGGAGATGGAGAGGACAACGAGGACTTGCTACGTGGAGGGGAGCCAACGGCAACCGGACATATACATGAGGGAGGCCCGATAGTCACTCATCTGGAGGAGAGGACCAGGCGCGCGTGGAGCAGAGTGGAGAAGTGCGATCACAGAGCCTGCCGAGGCTATAAATGACTTTGATGTGTTGTTTAAATAGGGGGCCTACAGGGCCTGATGGCAGGTTAAGGCGGGCTTGGGTGTATGGTTTAACCATGTCCTGTCAACTCCACCCTCTGCTCACTCCTTCCTGTAAAATACAGGTCCAGCCCACACATATGCTCCATCAAGAGGATGGCGCTACAGGCCACAAGGCAGTGCACTTACAACTACAATAAGCATGTTAATGTCAATCTAATACAGCTCCGTCAATCCACCCCCCCCCCCCCCCGTGGGTTTTGAAATGCTCCCGATTTCTGAGGTCTCAAGGTTGACAAGTATGGCTGTAACTACAGAAAGAAATTGGAAACAAAGATTATGCCTTAACTTCAATTTAACCCGCTACAGAAGGAGGCACCAACAGTTCAACGGTAGTCTTCCTGGATCACCCCTCGCCTTCTTTAGGCTGCAGTGAAACAGGCCGCATCACAGGCAGTTTACACAGAGCAGCGTCCATGGTAATGAATGTGAACCCTTTTTTAGCAATCTGGTGCCGCTGTCTCAGTGTACACAGGAAATAAAAGCCCACATGTGCATCACACACAGTCGGATGCATGTGAGTGAACTGACTTGACTTAGTTTGGAGACACACTGCTTTACTAGTGCAGCATTTGAAAATGTAGCGTGAACCAGAGGTCGCGTTAACCTTATATATATTCCGACTATGACGGAAAAATCTGAAAGCAGTCCGTCATTTTGACGGATTAGAACAAACTCAGAACAGCGCCAAAGTTTCCCCGCAGCAGGGCTCCGGGTGTTATGCTCTTATGTCGTTTCCAGACCTAACTATGCCGTACAAATCATTGAATGTCTGGGAGTTTATGCTTTACGCTGTGACGCGCCCCCCGCGAGGTGCAGCGGGCATGCACACCACGGCATAACACCGGCGCTAATCCCCCCCCCCCCGTTGACAGTTCACGAGGGGGGGGGGGGGGGATTAACGCCGGTGTTATGCCAGCCTCCGTCAGCTGTGTACAGACCGACGGGTAATAATGGATTTTGACGGAAATGTTACGATCCTGTCCGTCAAAACTGACGGGCAGCGAAAAAGTATAGCGCAACCACTGGCGTGAACACCATCAACAAAAAAACTCTTCTGAACTACTAGTGCCCAACTGCCACATGTTTTATTCAAAACGGTGAATTTCGCCAGCTGTTAACTAATTTGAAGCAACTACTAATGTCACGATCTGTCTGTGTTGTGTTTTGTCTTGTCTAGATCTGTCTTTGGTTTCCTGTTTTATTTTGAAAAGTGTTCACCCCCGTCTTCCCTGTTGCTTCCTGTCTCTGTGTTCCCTCCTACCCGATTGTGTTCACCTGGTGCCCCTGTGTTTTCTCCTCCCTCCTCACCTGTGTCTTGTTTGTGTGATTAGTCTTGTGTGTATTTAAGTTCTGGTTTTTCTGTCTGTCATTTGTAAGATTATTGATGTTGTTGGAAGGATTTTGTTCAGAGGGATTTTTACTTTGTTGCCTGGCCTAGTTCCGCAATAAAAGTATTTTGGATTTGGATATTCTGCATTTGGGTCCTGTCCACCCAAAACGTATTTTGTGTTTTGCAAACCGCCTCAATGTCAAAGGCGGTTTGATATCCACATTTCAATCAGGAGAGACGGTTTTGAGTGATGCATATTTATTGCACAGATGAACAAATGAATGTAATGGTAATTTTGGCGATTTAGGCCCCGTTGTGCAGGAAGTATCATTCGGGAGGGTAGAACCGATCCGATGAAAACCCCCCGGGGTCTAGACACTGGTGGTGGTGAATGGATAGTTGGGGTCGGTCTGAAGAGGAGTGGTTAACTTGAACCTGGATTCAGAGGGACGGGAAGAGAAAAGGGGTGGAGGAGGGTTGTGTCGAGTCACCTGAAATGACAGCTGTCAGAGGGGGAAAGAGCAGATAAAAAAGGTTTGACAGAGCGCTATGATAAGCTCTTGGAAATAGAGCGAAGTGATTGGTTAGACTGAAGAGTGATGCCCCCTGTCACTTATTGAGAGGAGAGAGAGTAATAACGTAAACATGAATGAGAAAGACGGTCTTCCTGGTTGAACTTGCGCTAAGCTTCATTAAGCTGACAAGCTAACGGGGATGTACAGAGTTAATAAAGTACAAACATATACTTACATGATTCAAAATCCACGAGTATTCATATTAGATGAGGGTCCATGCTTTCTTCTCTTCAACTGGAACCGTCAGCTTTTTTTCAAATGTCTGTACCATGCCTAAACTGCTCTGATGTCATGAGGGCGTCGCCCACTTTTACTCACATTGCCCAGGTACATTTGACTAGCTTTTCACAGGTTGTAGGTCAACCCATTACTTTAATTAACATTTACTTGGTGCTATGATTTAAATGTCCTTATCAAAATGAAGATACAAAATGACTTGCAAATTCAAGTAACACATTCAATGAAAGGAGAGATTTTGAGTAAAATCTAATTATTAGTAATTTCTTGTATAATTTAAACACATAATCATAGTATTATTTACTGGAGCGTTTTTATCAGTGTATCCAAGGATGACGTTTTTTTTATTTTAGAAGCAAATCACTTTTAAAAAATGCCTCTTGAGGGCAAGGAAGTGATGAAAACTTCTCACATGTCTCCATTCAGCCCCATTGTGAATATAGCCTCATCCTTCCTCAGAGCACCAGCCACACACCTTTTAGATAAACTGCCAAAGGAGCCGCATTATTGACCGGAACGTACACAAAAAGCACAACCAAAATGCTCCTCGGGGATCTGACATGCTCACTGCGTACACATTTTACCGATAGCAGCTATCGTTTTTCAACAGTAGGCAGAAATGTAAGAGGTACTTTTCAACCTCTCAGTCTCTGACATGGACTCTCCTCTCCCTGTTCACTCAGGTCTGCTTTGATCTCTGGACACAGACACACAGACTGTCTCAACTGAATCTACTGTATACTGTCTGATGGAAACTCCATACACACTTTAAAATGTTTCATTTAATAAATTCATTATTGTTAACATATGGTTTTAGTTCAAAAGTGTGCAGTTCAAATGTTCTGCTGCTTTTTCGTGCATTTTGACTTTCTTATTACACATTTAAGTCCTCACTACTCATAAACACAATAAAACTGCATTTGTAATACATTGGGAGTTTAATGAAACTTTTTAATATAAGTATTATTAAAAAAATGTCTGATGTACATTCATATGGAACCCATTCCCTGGTATCCAGATATTCCTGCTTCTTCACTTTCTTCTTACACATTTAAGGCAGCATTGCAGTTCAGCTTTTCAGCATACAGCATTCACACCGCAATTTATTCAGGAATTGCATTCTCCAGTTTGCTATTATTGTGGGAGCCACTGTCAAGCAGCAGCTGGCGTTAGGACACTGCAGGCTATACAGATGTAGCACCCCAGATAGGACTCACATGGGTGTGTCCCAGTCAAAAGCCCAGCGTATGCCAGTGGCTGGGGGTGTTGCCAAATTGCTAGAGGGCGTTGCCCAATTTCCCCATTTGTTCAATTACAGGATTTAACCATGAGATGGCGCTTTATTCACAAAATACACAAGGACAACTGGGTGTTGTAGAAACATCAATATTTTAGATCAAATAAAGTATATAGTTTGCTTTATGCAGTATGCAGTATATTTCGTAATATTGTTGGGGTGTTTTTACACAGTACAGTAGATTGAAGTAAATCAACTTATACATTAAGATAAGATAAGATGGACCTTTATTAATCCCGTGGGGAAATTCAGTAGTTCAAACAGCAACAGGGTGAGAGTGAAAAACAGGACAGCACAGATTCACACAGATTAATAAAATCAAAAATAAGATGAGCGATACAAATAATAATAATAATGAGAAACTATGAAATAAGAAATGAATAAAACTAAAATGTAATTATCATATTATAATTAGGGCTGTCAAGTTAACGCGTTAATAACGCCACTAATTATTTTAACGCATGTGTATTTTTTTTATGGTCTACCATGGTAGAACATGGTTCATTTAACCATGGTATAACCATGGTTGACCATGGTTGGGATATGGCACCACAGTCAACCATGGTAGAGCACTGATATAAAACATGGTCTACCATGGTCACAATAAACCATGGTCATAAACCATGGTCTACCATGGACATAAACCATGGTCTACCATGGTCATAAACCATGGTCCACCGTACCATGGACATAAACCATGGTCCACCAGACTGGAAATAATATAAATTAATACAAGCTTTTCAATAGTTTCAAGCATTTAATTTTAAAACATTTGTATAGATCATGTTAATTGCACTTAATTTAATCTACAGTACACTGTCACTCTATAGTTGCACACACACTCATTAAATGCTCATTAAACAGTTGGTGAAAATGTAAAGACTATTTCATATACATTCATAAGGTGACAGTGCCTGCATGAGCCTCATTAGAATGATTGTCGACCATGGTTTCTGTAGACCATGGTTTCTTGAGACCATGGTTCAAATATTCAAATGGCTGACCATGGTTGACCATGGTTTCTGGAGATGACATGGTGGACCATGTTTGACCATGGTGGACCATGGTTTCCGGAGTTGACATTGTGACCATGGCAGGCTGACCATGGTTGACGATGGTAGACCATGGTTTCTTCCCCATGGTACTGTGATCATCATGGTATTTTGTAGTTAACCATGGTATTACCATGGTTGGCAATGGAATACCATGGTGACCATGGTCAACCATGGTTACGTTTCGCAGAGGTGGAACCGAAGAGAGACGGCGGGAAATGGAGAGAGACGAAGATATACGAAGACAGGCGGCGGGAGACAAAGAGAGGTGGCGGGAGACTGCGATTGAAGTAAAGTGACAGACAAACATTGAGAATTTAGATATAGTTAGATAGATTTAGAGTTTTGAAGATTCAACTATGATGAAGAGAACTCCGAACGTGAGTCAAACTTTAAGCTTGAGGAACCTGTGATGTTGCCCTCTGTGTCGTAGTTGACAGAAACCGCTTTGAAGCGTGGCACAGATAAAGACAGAAAAAACTGATTTTTGTACATAATGTGTATATATATATATATTTGTATTATATTTATAATAACACTTTTGCCTTATCAGAATGAAATCCCATGCTACCTCAATCAAACTTTCACATTATCATGTGGAATGTGACCCTTCCTCCACACATTCCGATGGCCAATTCGTTTTAAACAAAGAGTTCGCAACACAGGACAGCATAGGCAACATGGGGGGTGGGGGCTGGTGAACGGTCTGGTCAATGTTTGTAAACACAATCCCCAGGATGTGTCCTAATCAAACCAAAAGAGAAAATGCAGATATCATTCTCTCTCTCGACTCGCTGGTATCTCGAGCTGAGCGCTCATTGGTGTTCATACTGCTCACAGGCTGGGCTGCTGTGTATATCTAGTGTATTCATACTGTACCCCTCCTCACTGTTTATTCATCATTCAAACATTTACACCTTCCTTTTTTCCCGTCAAGAGGTTGAAAAAGATTGAGTCCTATGTTTCCAATTGGTTCCCAAATCTGAACATTGACCAGTGGCATAAGATCAGGAGCCGGGTAAATGAGAGACTGAGGAGCCCCCGAAAAACAGATCCCGAAATAGCTCGTCCTGGTTTCCGCAGCAGATAGGCCTACAGTATGGTGTCTGTTATGTCAGTTATTTTAAATAAAATGTTGAAAACTGAACTTCAAAATTGTTTCCTCTTTTTATTTTATTTATCATTTCCGGGACGGGGAGACGTGGAGAGACGTGTGCGATTAAAAATTAATTTGCAGAAATGTAAAGTAATCTAACTAAGTTCTATTCATATTCTTGACGGGTCCGAGCCGTGTAAATGGGTGGCCATATATGCATTTGAAAAGCAATATAAATCACACAGTTATTATACAATAGGCTATAAAAGCACCATCGATAACCATTACCTTTATCCAATTCAAACTTTGGACGGGAAAAAAGGAAGGTGTACATGGTTGGGCTATACTGTAGGCCTACTGTATACATACAAAGGCCATTCAAGCTAGAGTTCTTCTGGAAATGTTCACATCAGGCCAGAGTCCTGCATCGGGTGACCTGCAAAAAAGGTGATTCGCGGGTGGTATTTTTTGAAACGCTTTTTTCTGGGTTCGGTTCTGGGTAAAACAAAGATGATGCGGGTCGGGTCGCGGGTGTTGCATAATAAATATATTAAAATAATAATAATTTAGTTTAATGTTTAAATCCTCAGACTTCTCCCCCGCGGGACCGCGCATAATCATAACCTCTGCAGCGCATCAATCTGCTGCTGTGCGCGCCACATTCGAAATGGCTGAGGTGATGCTCTCTATGGAGAATACAGCATTTTCAATAACACTTCCTCAAGAGCGAAATCCAACGTCTGGGAGGCTTTTGGTTCCTAGATGGAGGAAATAACCAACATCCCATGCTTTTTGAGACAAATATGCAACTGCATGTGTTAATAATTGCACGTTTTCACTACTCATATATAAGCTAGGCTATGCGGGTTCGGGTCGGGTTGCGGATCTTGTGCCGACGGGTGGGGTCGCGGAACTAATTGGCAATATGTGCGGGTAGCGGGGCGGGTTCGGTATTGCACGTCGCGGGGCGGGAGCGGGTCTTGAAAATCAGACCCGTGCAGGACTCTGCATCAGGCACCTTCAAGTTAAACAATACTACAGTGGTGTTAATGCCACTGAACCACAGTGGCATAATATTAGCCAGGTCTCTCTGGAGAAGAGGTTTGGTTGAGAAGTCGTATTTGCTTCTAAGCTTAATCGCAACATGAGCAAAGCTCCAATGTATTCCATCAGTGTTGTTGTTGTGTAGGATATTCATGCTGGTGTTACAGCGATATAAACGGTGTCGTCATGACGCAGCTCCTATAGGGCTCTGGTCCGTGGAAAAAAACACCAGTTCTTAAGCGGTTAACAAGTTGAACCAACTGTGAACCAAACTAACCCCAGCATGGATCAGAATTTCAGTGGGACAGGGTATCAGGAGTTGATTCTGTTGCAGCTCACTCTACCTTTACTCCTGACATATTTCAAGTTGTTCTGATGTTTTCTTCTAGACTAGACACATTACTAATGAAGAACATTTGTGGTTAGTGTGACAAACACATGTTTTCTGTGACTGCTTCACAATAAAAGCCTTTCTGTATCCAGTGCTTGCCAACCCTCCTTATTTTCACGGGATACTCCCGATTTCATAGCCCTCTCCCGGTTTCCTCCCGGGGTCATATTTCTCCCGATTTCTGACAAAATGAGATTTACTCAGGACTGTTTCCACTCTGACTTTAATACAGCTACACCATTGTTTGGTTTCCATGGTAGCACGTCTCTTTAGCAGCGCAAGCAACTGAAAGTCTGATGCTGCGTTCAGACCGGACGTGATGCGATGTTTGGGGGCGGCGCGATTACATGTAACGTCAATGGAGAGATGCGGACAGATTGAACGGTGCCGCATCAAATGCGAGAGTTCAATTTTTGCAACTCGAGCGTCAAATTCACGTGACGCGTTCTGTGGAAATTGATGTGAGATATTGTACCGAAGAAGTGTGTTACATTTGAAATGGCAGAAAGTCTTGTTGCAATTTCCAGATATTAAAAGAGGTCCCTTTGAGTTTCTCTGGTAATTATCAATAGTAGCAGTTAAGTGAATACTGTTCAAACAATACCTGTGTTTGTGTTTTATAGTGATTTCTCTGTTTTATCCTTTCATAAATGTGAGGACTAAAAGGGCTGTTTACAGTAGACTGGGTTTTATTGCCATGTGGGGGAGGTGGAGATATGCAGGACAGGGTGCTAGGTGGTCGAAGAGTATATTCTGCTTAAGATCTCAAGCAGGTCATGTTTCAGGGAAGTCTACATATCTTGAATAAGTATATGTGTGGGTTTATACATTCCTGTGTGTTAATAGTTGAAGGAACAAAAGGTACATTTTTCCTCTCAAATATAGAGAGGTTTTTTATAGATTCCTGAAACAATGTTCCCTTTTTCTTAAAAGTAGATTAGCGCAATAGTCTTTTTCTTTGACTTTTTACCTGTTTATCAAAAGGGTGTTTTAAGCTATTTGTGAAGAAGGAAGATGCAGAATTAATGGTGATTTCTGTTTTGAGTGTAAAGATTATCCCTTAGAATGTTTTTCTGGGTTAAACCATCGATTGGCTTTGCAAATTGGGAGGGACATTTCCCCTGATTTGAATGAGGTGCATCCTGCAGGCCTTCCCAACACCTGTGGCTTTCAAAGCTGCCCGCGCTGATTCCTTGTGAGATAGCGTTTTGGTATCTCCCAAATGAAACGCCACCCTTTTCCTGTTTCTGTTAGTATTAGGAAAATGTGTATCTGGTTTTTTGGTCTCTCTCCATGCGCTGACAAGACGAAAGGATGTCCGCAGCGCGTGAATAAGGGCGGGAGTACTCCACACGTTGCTTATATGATTCTTTGAATTGTATAGTAATGTATTATATTATATTGTATTGCATTATTACTTTGTTTAATTAAAACGGATTATTGTTTAACTGGTATCCTGGTGTCTTCTAATTCCCTCCCTCTTATGATTTCAAGCAGGACTCGCCAAAACAACACGCGGTGAGGAGTTGGGTTGTAAGAACCCCAAACCTACAACAGTTCTCGCGGAAGCCAATCAGCGGTGAGGATCTCAGCCTGCCGTCACTGACGTTCAACCAGAAAACATCAGCCATTAGCTGTTAGCAGTTAACACACAGAGATCACAGCTCCTCATATCTGTTCAGAAACTGTAGAAAAGTTAAACAAGAACAAACCACAGACTGTCTGTGTCATGGCGAATACAGTCGCTGGTTTATTTATGTCTGTAGGCCATTGTTATGAGTGTGGAGTGAGCATTTACAACATTAGCTTAGCCTGGTCGACCCAATCTCCATTCAGAAAACAAGCATTCTAAAAGGTTTTTCGCCTGCCGTCTGTCTGCAGACTTGTCAAAGCATTACTTCATGGTTTTTACTAACCGGTATCAGTATGTTGTTACGTCGGCATCATTTAGAAACGTGTGTTACAATTTAATCACGGTAAAATATGTTAATTTTGTTGTAGTTGTAGCACCCGAGCCAGCGCGTCTTGTTTGAATGATGCGAGTAAACACAGCTGGCAGCCGCGGTGAAACTCGAGCGATTAGAGCGAAGCGAATATTCGCATCGCGTCCGGTGTGAACGTAGCATGAGAGTGTGAGGAAGATAGTCACAGAAAACAGAACAAGAATCGACAACCCTCTGCTCACTCTTTTCCTGTAAAATACAGGTCCAGCCCACACATATGCTCCATCAAGAGGATGGCGCTACAGGCCACAAGGCAGTGCACTTACAACTACAATAAGCATGTTAATGTCAATCTAATACAGCTCCGGCGAATTGAGCAGTTGTGAGGCATACCTTTGAGAATGTTGCATTGAATAATAAAGATGCATTGTTCAAGTGTTCCCCTGCGAGATGGAGTTCATGACTTTATGAGCTGTTCATGAGCACTCATGAAACATTCATGAACAACTCATTATATGTTCACTTGTCATGTTCATGAACCAACATTCTTAAAATGCTCATGAACCATTTTAAAGAGCAGTTCATGACATTTTTATGAACATTGTTCATTCATATAAAGTTCCTGTTTTGCTCATGACAGACTTTTATGAGCAATTTATGAACTTTTCATGATCCAGCCAATCACAACATTATAATTAAAACCCCAAAAAGTTTGCATGAGCATTTCATGAACTTTTCATGACTATGAGCATTTCATGAATTTTGGATGATTGTGGCAAGTTCAGAATATTTTTGAATATTCATGAGCATTTTATGAACTTTTGATGATCAGTGTGATGACCTCTTGAATATTCATCTACTATTTGAACATTTTTTTATTTTTTAAAACTTTTAATCTTAAAACTAAACAATAGTGAATTTGAAACTGAACATTATCTGTATTTATTTTGGTGACATTCATATCATTTTATGGTTTATCTGTACTGTTTGAGAAGCAGTATGAGTAAGTAGCGCCAAGGTGGAACCTTTGGTAGGTGAGCGGTGACATCTGGGTTATCTTAGGGGGGACACTTCCGCCCCCTCCTCAGAAGCAAACCAGACGATCAACCGGATCCTGTGTATAATTATTGCTGCTTACTTTTCTGTTTTCTACAGGTCAGTACATGATGAAAATGATCGATGTTAACTTGTGTGAATTAGATATGATGTTGGAGATGTTTAGGAGAGTGTGTCAGAAGGTTTTGAGCATGTTTGACATAGTAACGGTATTTTAAAAATACTAAACTGTCGGCAACAATAGATGCCATTTTCGCGGGCTTCAGCCGCGCCTGGGTAAATGTGACCTGAGCGAAGGCTCGCAGGCAGGTTAGCTGCTGCGCACGGGTAATATGTTTTGTTTACCTGAGTGAGGTCTTGCAGGCACATTGCCTTGTTTTTTGTTTATTAACATTGACAGTGTATTTTTATGATCTCCATAATATGTTATATTTGGTAAAGATAGATATATTGATAGAAAGTATTATTTGATAGCGTTATGTGTTTATATTGACTATGTTGAATTTCTCCTTGAGATACAGTAATTGACTGACAGACGGATAACTTAAATGGAGAAATGTGATGTTTGTAAAGTACAGCTATTTGAATGTAACTGTGTACTTTGAATTTTGAATAAGAAGCAATCCAGACGATCAACCGGATCCTGTGTATAATTATTGCTGCTGCACTTTTCTGTTTTCTACAGAAATCATTTATTGTTGCTGTGGTACCCAAGCTTTTGGGACCCGTAACACATTTTTTTGTGCAGCTGAGTATCAAGAACTGTGCTTCAATTAAACAATAGGATTAATTGTAGTGCTCCACCTGTATACATGTATGTTTGTATGTTAATTTGAGTAAAGTTCCATTGTGATTGACATAATTGTTGTTTTCTATGGTTGCCAATTGACCCACAGTCAATGGTTCATGAACAGTTCATGTACATGAACAGTTCATGAACAGTTCATAGCCAGCCATTGAATTATATTCAGTGACTGGGTATGAACTGTTCATGAAGTTGTTATGAACAGTTCTTGAAATGTTCTTGGTTGAAAACTGAATATCCCTACACACTCACTGAAAACTCCATTTCATGAATTGTTCATGAACCTGCCTAAAACCATATTCCATGAATTGTTCATGAACCATTCCAGCACAGGAGTTTCATGAGTAGTTCATGAACTGCCCTAGTGCCATTTAATGTTCATGACACTTTCATGAACAGTTCATCAACTTTGTTATGAGCTGTTTATGAGCTGTTTATGAATATGGTTCACTGATATTCCATGAACTTTTCATGACAAGTTCATGAACAGTTCACTATCATCTCACTGGGGCTGTAACTACTAAGTAGGGACAAACTTTCAATTCATTGAATGGCCATATTAAACGTGTTTATTAAACCACTTTATGAAATGACAATATGTGACTGTAAAACGAGCTTGAAGGACATGAAGCCATTCTGGTGAAAAGGGCAGGGAGGGAACAAGACAGACAGAAAAAAGAGAATACAGAGGGAGGAGAAGATGGAGGAAGAGAGGGAGGGAGGAGGGAGAGAGAAACTATAGACTGGAGCAAGAACTGTGTGTGTGTGTGTGTGTGTGTGTGTGTGTGTGTGTGTGTGTGTGTGTGTGTGTGTGTGTGTGTGTGTGTGTGTGTGTGTGTGTGTGTGTGTGTGTGTGTGTGTGTGTGTGTGTGTGAGCGAGTAAGTGTTGGGGGGCAGTGTCTCTTGCAGCTGTCATGAGGGTTAGGCCTGGGATGCCTATGATCAATTAACCATGAAATCAGCCCTGCACAACCCTACTTTAACACACACACACACACACACACACACACACACACACACACACACACACACACACACACACACACACACACACACACACACACACACACACACACAGCTAACTGTTGAGGACTGGTGTCGGCAGCTGATTGGCTGATGTTGACACTACCGTGTCTCTTCTCTGGAGGTCTGAGAGGACATTAGGGTGTGTTCCACTTTAAGAGCTACTCCTACTCAGCAGTGACAGATGAAATACAAAAATATATGTTATAATCCAAGCAAATCTTCATCTACATATCTGTATGGTTTAATACACACTCAACAATCAAATGGTAACAGTATTTGTATCTAAAAGCTGACAATAATGCATCATATATGTTTGTGGGTTTATAGGGATTATAGAATATAATTTAGAAGACAATTCCAAAATGAAGAGATGCTCATCCTGACTGATTACATAAGAAACTTAATGCTACTTACATTTTTTAAGATGTTATTGCCAGGATAAAGGAACTATACGCCATCGATAATCTAAAGGCGGCCTGATGATGTCTGATCATTTAGTATCTTGTTATAAAAAGTACTCTTGTTATCACACATATCAAACGTTGGACATTCAAGAGTAGGGGATTTACTGAGAAGGGAATCAAGAGGTGAAATGCTAACTCATTTCCAGGTTTTATGACAGATTCCTGCACCACTCTACTACACCCTATCTCCAACCTTTTTCAGGATGAGAGCTAGTTTAAAAAATTAAAACAAGTTGTGAGCTACTGTTACTTTTTTAAATTTGTTTGCAGTGTAGCACATTTTAACATTAGTATATGCTAACCCGTTTTCAGGGTTTACTAAAAGAAAATGTATGCAATTTAATTATTTTAACCTGCTTTATTTGGGGGTGGGCCTCACCTCCTCTAGGGGGATCCAGGGGCATGCACCCCCGGGAAGATGTTTTTTAAATGTTGAAATGAAATGCATCAATCTAGTGCACTTTGAGCACAACATGAATATATGGATACAGCTCTCAACACTCAGATGAAAGGGAGATGTATACTTTTCAATAATCCAAACATCTTTAGAATATGATCACAACCAATAACAAATCAGTTTAACTTGTTTATTCTTACTTTATTTTTTACAACTATATTAAATAGATAAAGGTGTGCTCTCTAGCTCTCTCTGTCTCGCTCGCTCACAGAGGCTGTGTGCTCCTCCGTGG
The DNA here is from genome assembly GCF_902827115.2 of Pseudochaenichthys georgianus. Classification (NCBI taxonomy): domain Eukaryota; kingdom Metazoa; phylum Chordata; class Actinopteri; order Perciformes; family Channichthyidae; genus Pseudochaenichthys; species Pseudochaenichthys georgianus. The sequence continues at coordinate 300,828 of NC_047505.1, read as the reverse complement.
CGATGACGGCATGCGTTAAAAAATAATAACATATTTGTGAAGTGGGGGGAAACAACCGGGATTTTGAAAAGTGGGAGGGACATGTCCCCCCTGTCCCCAGTGGAAATTACGCCATGCGTGTGTGTGCGTCAAGTGCACTATGTGACCTGCTCTATCGAAATCAGTCGCATTGACTCAAAAACACATTTTGAGTTGTATACACTGCTGGAAAGAGGATATTCCTAGCTTTCTAATGATATCAGGATTGTTTTTGTACTCCAAATATTAAGCGAAATATGTCACATTATATAATGACTGTCACCAAGTCCTCATTCTGAGAAAAAGGCCTTCAAAGTGTCCTCTTCTCTGGAATCCATCGATCTGATTGATTATTAGCAAATCATCAAAATACTACGGAGGGAAGATATTTTCGTTTGGATTACTGGTCTGGGGGAAGCTCGCGAGTGTGTGTGTATACGTGTGTGTGTGTTTGTGTAATTTTGCGTTTGTGTGTATTGTGTTTGTTTCCCGGGGAAACCCCTCACGAGAAGCACCGGCTGTTGTTATGCCTGCTGTGACGTATAGTTACTCCGTTCTCCGCTTGTAATTATGCCGTTACAAGCTTCAAAGTTGTATTTATCATCTGAATTTGCCGAAACAAGTTTAATATTCTGAAAGCCAAGACTTTGTTTAATTGAAATCAGATGAAAACAAATTGTAACGGACCCTGCCGTGTTATTTATGATTACTCTACGTTACATTCATAATGTCAGCTCGGAGGGAGGGGGGGGGGGGGCGCTGCGGAAGAGCAGATTGCCTGTCATCTTCCCTTTACAAGGTTAAAGAATGTATTTATCGTGTGAGTTTGGAAATAAAAGTTTCATATTCTGAAAGCCAAGACTTTTTTGTTTAAAATCAAACAAAACACCCAAACCCCGAAAAAATAGTTTTTTACGCAAATCCACGTTTATTTTGAAATGAGCCGTTGCGACTTCTGACTGATTTCGATAGAGCGGGTCACATATATATGCAAGTTGCAACACACACACAGTAAAGCTCTGCCCCTCATGTGTTGTATAGGCTGGCACGACTAGGCTGTGTTCAATGGGGCTGATGTGTAGATTCTGCCAGAAGGAAAGGTCATACTCCTTATCACCCCAGTGAGATGATAGTGAACTGTTCATGAACTTGTCATGAAAAGTTCATGGAATATCAGTGAACCATATTCATAAACAGCTCATAAACAGCTCATAACAAAGTTGATGAACTGTTCATGAAAGTGTCATGAACATTAAATGGCACTAGGGCAGTTCATGAACTACTCATGAAACTCCTGTGCTGGAATGGTTCATGAACAATTCATGAAATGGAGTTTTCAGTGAGTGTGTAGGGATATTCAGTTTTCAACCAAGAACATTTCAAGAATTGTTCATGAACATATCAAGAACTGTTCATAACAACTTCATGAACCATTCATGAACAGTTCATACCCAGTCACTGAATATAATTCAATGGCTGGCTATGAACTGTTCATGTACATGAACTGTTCATGAACCATTGACTGTGGGTCAATTGGCAACTATAGAAAACAACAATTATGTCAATCACAATGGAACTTTACTCAAATTAACATACAAACATACATGTATACAGGTGGAGCACTACAATTAATCCTATCACTATTTGAAGCAGTTCTTGACACTCAGCTGCACAAAAAATGTTGTTACGGGTCCCAAAAGCTTGGGTACCACAGCAACAATAAATGATTTCTGTAGAAAACAGAAAAGTGCAGCAGCAATAATTATACACAGGATCCGGTTGATCGTCTGGAATGCTTCTTATTCAAGTACACAGTTACATTCAAATAGCTGAACTTTACAAACATCACATTTCTCCATTTAAGTTATCTGTCTGTCAGTCAATTACTGTATCTCAAGGAGAAATTCAACATAGTCAATATAAATTATTACATCACATTGTATTTAGCTGACGCTTTTATCCAAAGCGACTTACAATAAGTGCGTTCGACCAACAAAATACAAACTTGAAGAAAACAGAATCATATAAGTACATCAGGTTTCATAGAGCAAAAACATTTCAAGTGCTACTCAACTGGCTTTAGGTAAGCCAGTCCTTTATTAGTATATAAGTGCTTTGTTAATAGTTCTATTGCTCGAAGTCCTGATGTCAATGGGGAGCTCATTCTACCATTTTGGAGCCAGGATAGCAAACCCACGTGTTTTTGCTGATGGGAACTTGGGTCCCCTTCGCAGCGAGGGTGCAGTGAGACGTTTGGTTGATGCAGAGCGGAGTGCACGTGCTGGGGTGTACGGTTTAACCATGTCCTGGATGTAGGAAGGGCCAGATCCATTCGCAGCATGGTACGCAAGTACCATTGTCTTGAAGTGGATTCTAGCAGTTACCGGAAGACAGTGGAGGGAGCGGAGGAGCGGCGTGGTGTGAGAACATTTAGGAAGGTTGAACATTTGAACATATTACCCGTGCGCAGCAGCTAACCTGCCTGCGAGCCTTCGCTCAGGTCACATTTACCCAGGCGCGGCTGAAGCCCGTGAAAATGGCATCTATTGTTGCTGACAGTTTAGTATTTTTAAAATACCGTTACTATGTCAAACATGCTCAAAACCTTCTGACACACTCTCCTAAACATCTCCAACATCATATCTAATTCACACAAGTTAACATCGATCATTTTCATCATGTACTGACCTGTAGAAAACAGAAAAGTAAGCAGCAATAATTATACACAGGATCCGGTTGATCGTCTGGTTTGCTTCTGAGGAGGGGGCGGAAGTGTCCCCCCTAAGGTAACCCAGATGTCACCGCTCACCTGCCAAAGGTTCCACCTTGGCTCTACTTACTCATACTGCTTCTCAAACAGTACAGATAAACCATAAAATGATATGAATGTCACCAAAATAAATACAGATAATGTTCAGTTTCAAATTCACTATTGTTTAGTTTTAAGATTAAAAGTTTTAAAAAAGAAAGAAATGTTCAAATAGTAGATGAATATTCAAGAGGTCTTTAAAATCATCACACTGATCATCAAAAGTTCATAAAATTCTCATGAATATTCCAAAATATTCTGAACTTGCCACAATCATCCAACATTCATGAAATGCTAATAGTCATGAAAAGTTCATGAAATGCTCATGCAAACTTTTTGGGGTTTTAATTATAATGTTGTGATTGGCTGGATCATGAAAAGTTCATAAATTGCACATAAAAGTCTGTCATGAGCAAAACAGGAACTTTATATGAATGAACAATGTTCATAAAAATGTCATGAACTGCTCTTTAAAATGGTTCATGAGCATTTTAAGAATTGTGGTTCATGAACATGACAAGTGAACATATAATGAGTTGTTCATGAATGTTTCATGAGTGCTCATGAACAGCTCATAAAGTCATGAACTCCATCTCGCAGGGGCAGGGCCGGCCCGACCCATTAAGCGACATAAGCGGCCGCTTAGGGCCCCGCAGCCACTAAGGGGCTCCCTAGAAAAAAATGAAGAACATTTATTTTTTTATTTTAACTAGGGCTGGTCAAGTTAACGCGTTAACGCCACTAATTATTTTAACGCGATTAACGCATGTGTATTTTTTGTCCTCGGCCGCCCCGTAGTTTCAGAGCGCATCGAGTTTAAAATACCGTCTACAAGCTGATGCTGACAGCCCCGCTCCTGCCGGCCGTATTTTATTTTAAATATTTTAAATAAAATATTTTAATCGACTGACAGCCCTAATTTTAACACGTGTTTTGATGCGCGGGTTTATTGTTGCACTGCAACACCCTGCCAGCAGTAGCGCTAATGAGTGCAGTGCTTGCAGGGCGCAACACCATTACCAATAACAAACGCAGAAAAAGACAGAGCGTTCAACTGTGGGGGAGTTTGCATGATGTCTGACAAAAAAAGGACATACGCCTCTGGTGATCAAAAAAGAGAAAACTTAAAGGTATGTAACTTCATATTATGGCTGTGTCTCCTGTCCTGTGTCCCACTAACAATAGTTGGATAACTTGGATTCGGGAGTTATCTAACTTACTTACTACTATTTACTTTCTAGCTAACGTTACAGCTAGCTAACTAGCCAAGTTATCATTATTACCTCAGCCTTTCTGAAGAATAATGCGATGCTATTAACGTTACTGATGTATTTACTTTAGAAAAGTTTAGCGCAGGCAGCAAGTCACACTCGTAGCTAATGTTAGCTAGGTATATGTGCTTGTTTCATATTTTGACCAAATAAACCAATTTCCCCATAATAAAGTACTATCTAAACATCATTTTCTGGGTTCTACGTTCATGTAAATGCAAGTATTCATTGGCACACCAATTATTGAATTAGCTATATAAAGCCAGTATGTTCCATTTTATGTTCCATTTCAAGTCTGTTTCCATAAAGGTTAACTCTGTAACATACTCTCCTCAGGAGCACTTCTGAAGTACTTTGGAAGCCCACAGCAGGTGCCAGCACACACCACAACGTCCACTGAGGACACTGTTGGTGAGTTCAAATGGGCCCAAAGTGAGAGCTTTCTGAATTTGGAAAATTAAGTCATTACATTACAAATGATATATTTCTTTTTTCCATAGCAGGTCCATCAACCTCCACCACTGCTGTTAATACAAGGTCAGCTGTTGGCACCAGTGACTCCGATGTCATCCAAGAAACCGCCTCAGACAATGCTGGTATGTTATGTGTTAAGTGTATAGATTAAGCCCACAGAGCTAGCTACAATTGCCATTTGTTGAAGTTCTATTGAGAAAGCTCGCTGTTCATTGCTTATAATAAATATTTGTCATGCAGGAGTTTGATGATACCTGTTTTTAAGGACTGATTCTGGATCAGCACTATGGAGCTATCTCAAAAGCAGCGCCATAGTGGTGAAAAGACAGCTGATCTAGAGTCAGTCCTATAGTCATATATTAAACAATTATATACCTCTTTATTCCATTGCAGTTCCATCAACTTCACCACATTATTATTATTATTATTATTATTATTATTATTACTATTGTGTTCAATCATTCAACTGTGGTGTTCATTGCCAGGAACATCAACTTGTAAACATGTCAAGTAACAACAACTTTTTTCTCCTTCTTAATTTCCCTATAGGTATTTATGTACCCATTGAAGTTGAGAGCAGTACCATTACGCCTACTTTCCTCAAAGAAGTTGAGCTAATTGCCAAGTTTGACCCTGGTCTGAAAGAACACATCAGACGCGTTGACAGTGGAGGGAATTACACTACATACTTGGGTAAAACAATCCAAAATGAACTCATCTCCTGTATCAGTGACACAATACTTGCAGCAATGGTGGCTGAAATCAAAGAGTCCAAGTATTTTGCCATCATTTTGGATTGCACCCCAGACGTCAGCCACCAGGAGCAGATGACTGTTGTGATTTGAACAGTGAGTGTGAAGAAAAAGACTGAGATCAGGGAGCACTTTCTGGGGTTCCTCATAGCCCCTGAATCCACAGGGCTTGGTTTGTCCACACTCATTTTGAACAGGCTGGAGGAGCTGAAGATCCCCTTTGAGGACTGCAGAGGACAATCATATGACAATGGTGCAAACATGAAGGGCAGAAATAAAGTGGTGCAGGCCAGGCTGTTGGAGAAGAATCCTCGAGCTCTGTATGTTCCTTGTGCAGCCCACAAACTGAATCTGATGGTGGCGGATTCAGCCAAAGGATCAATAGATGCTACTTGCTTCTTTGGTAATGTTCAGAAGCTGTACACCTTGTTTTCAGGTTCTCCCCAGAGGTGGACCATCCTGAAAAAAACATGTGGACATCACTCTCAAGTCCTGGAGTGAGACGCGGTGGGAGAGCAGAGTGAATAGCATCGAGCCGTTGCGCTACCAAACGGATAAGGTCAGGGAGGCTTTGCTAGAGGTGAGGGAAAACGCAAATGATCTCATGGTCAGAATTGAGGCCCAATCCCTGGCAGAAGAAATTGGATCATTAAGATTCCAAATCTGCACTGTTGTCTGGTATGATATGCTGTCAAAGATCAATACAGTTAGCAAGCTGCTTCAGTCTGTCAACATGCAGCTGGATGTTGCGGTCAGTCTCTTAGACAAAACCAAAGCATCGCTGGTAACCTACAGCCATGTAGGTTACCACTGGATTCACAGATGCTCAGGCCCCAGCAAAAGAGCTCTGTGGAAATATGAATGTTGAGGCAGTGCTGAAAGAAAAGAGGCAGCGGAGCAAAAAGAGGCTGCTGACGAGGCAGTGGCTGATGCCATGACGAGACTGGAAACAGGATTCTTTAATGTTGTGGTGGACTGTGGCATCCAGTCTTTGGAGGACAGATTCAAGTCCCTGGGGGAAGTAAGAGACAAGTTTGGAGTGCTTCAGAACTTCCATAATCTGGATGACGAGTCACTTACAGACCGATGTGCCCTGCTGGGAAAAACACTGACCTGTGGCGAAGAGGCAGACGTTGACTGGAGAGAGCTAGCCATGGAGATGCAAAGCCTTCCAGAGCTTCCCAAAGAAGATATGACCACATTGGAGATGCTTACCTTCTTAAATGAAAACGAGCTGTTTGAGATCTATCCAAATCTTTGGATAGCGCTGAGAATAGCCTGTACTCTTCCAGTGACAGTGGCGACCGCAGAGAGAAGCTTCTCGAAGCTCAAACTGATAAAAACATACTTGAGGTCCTCCATGGCCCAGGATCGCCTGAGTGGAATGGCAATAATCAGCATAAACCACCAGATTGGCAGCCAGATCTCCTATGATCAGGTCATCAATGACTTTGCCTCCAGGAAGGCAAGAAGAGAACAATTCTGACTGTATGTACGAGAGGAACATTTGTATTTGCATTTGTTTTTTTATATTTCATTTTATTGTTAAGCAGTTTGTTTTGCACATATTATTTAATCCTTTAAAGGTATTTTTGGATCTATTTATATATTCTATTTAGTGTTGAGTGTTTTTTATTAAAAAAGATCTATCTTTGAACAGTGATGGTCACTTTATCAGTCTTTTTATTCTGTACTGTCAGTTCATCAGTGCTATCTGATATGACTACTTTATTCAAGTTTATGTTAATTTGTCAGATTACTTTTGATCCCCTAAAATGGGGAATCAAATGTAATATTGGACAAATGAACATCCACTTCAATAAAGTAGTCATATGTAATACTTTGTCACAGTCTGCACTTTAACCTCATAGTCCTTGTTTCATTTCAAATCTAATGTGCTGGAGTACAGACTCAGAGCCACAACAACAAAACATATGTCACTGAGGAGTTTCTCTATTTTTGGTCACTGAGTTTATATAGTCATTAGTTATAGCCTAGGTAGTTATTTGTAGACAATCTAAAGGAATGGTCCACTCATTAGATAATTAATCAAAACTTCAGTATTTAGTGAAACATTATGTTTAAACCATACCCTGAAGAAATCAGCGATATTCCCCGGTAAATAATGATTTTATAGCTCTTTTTTATCAAGACCTGTATATTCCGTCTGGCCGCCGCCATTTTTGCCATTTTCAGTAGTCACATGCGTTCACTTTGTCAACACACGGAAACATGGCTGAATATTTGAGTTCGGACTCGTCAGCAGAGGACGAAGTTTTGATGTTTTATCAGTATGACAATACGACACCCTCTGTCCGTAGACCCTCACATCGTACAAGGAAAAACTTCCGAAGAAAACCCCCAGTTTAAAGGGAACATGGGAGAAACCTCAGGGAGAGCAACAGAGGAGGGATCCCTCTCCCAGGACGGACAGACGTGCAATAGATGCTGTGTGTAAATTGAAGAGATAATACATTTGCAACATAGGTAGTCCAGATGTTTGGAAATGCATGTGTGTATAATAGGAAGATGATATAAGATACTATATGTATGCATGTAGTACCACCCTTGCTAGCGATTCCCTCTCTAGTTTAGCATACTCAGCTTCATTGTCCCTGGCCATAGAATCACGATTTTATGGGGCCGGAAAAAACTGGGGGAAAATACACACTAGCCGGTACTACGCTATATGGAAAGGCCACCAAAAACTGTCCTGGCCTGGACGCTAAAGGACGTTAAAACGGGACTAACCGCTGCAATGGAAATGCGCTATAACATACCTTATTCTTACTCCGAGCACTACTTCTGCTCCTCCGTCGCTTCACACTTGCAGAGGGCGATTTCTCAACTGGCCGAACTGGTGTCCTGGTCGGTGATGACACCAGAAAGACTGATGGTACTGCATCTCCATTAAGTAATGGTTGTTCCATAAATCCCATGTTATGTTTTATCATACTCTCAGAGTAGTCGTCCGGAAATTTGAAATGTTCGCTGCATACATGAGCCTGTGAATCTCTCGGTTCGGGCCGGCCACATTTCGCTAGCCACTGCCTCTGAATGTACTTCTTACGCTTACCTTTTGGCAACAGATGGAACTAAGCATTCCGTGGATTGTTCCTATCAGAATTGTGGCAATATTTCGCGATACAGTGAGGCATATTTGAAGAGAGAAACTACAGTAAATAACATGGAGATCAACGTGTCCTCGAAAACCAAACGCATGGTTTACGTCACGTCCGGAAAATGGCGGCGCCCACAGTGTTGATGTTATTTCGGTATATAATCAGTTTAAAATCACTGATAATGTCATCGGATTAAAAAAAAAAGACTGGCAGAGACTGGTCTGTTTTATCGGATGATAATTATTTAAAAATGAGTGTCATGAGCATACCATTCCTTTAAAGACCGTGTTGCTGTTCTCAGGTCCCACTTTAGTGTTTACATGCTTATTTGTACAATACGTGTGCTCATACTAACATCATAGACAAAAGTTGGTTCCGTGTTGTGTGTAGTGAGAACGCGCTAGAGTGAGTGGGGCCCCCAAACAAAATCTTGCTTGGAGGGCCCCCAAAAGTCGGGGTGGGGGACTTCCCCCACTCTGCGTGTCTCTTCCTTCCCGGGCCGGCCGATATGAAGCGTGACCAAGACGCACCGTCCAGGGGTCCCACGGGTCCCGCAACGGGTGGAGGTTCCCAGCTGGAACCTCCCCACCTCCGCCGCGTGTATATATATATAATAGGGCCGGGACTTTAACGCGTTAAATAAGATTAATTAATTACATAAAAATTAACGCGTTAAAATAATTAACGCATTTTAATCGCACTTATTTTTGCACAGCGGAACGTTTCTCACTGGATGAGTTTCAGGGGTACCGATTATACTGGAGCACCAACTAACGTTCATGACTTCAGCATGGGACTTCAAACAACAACAAACCACGGTGAACAATAGTCAAACATGAACGAACAAGCTGATGAGACCGCTTTGGTCGGCCCCGTGGATGGGAAATTTTGTTTTAAAAAACGGACGGATGGAAGCATCGACAAGAGCACGGTTGTGTGCAAATTATGCAAAAAAGAATTTGCATATCACCGCAGCACATCAAGCCTAAAGTATCACCTAAATGCAAAGCATGTAGCAGCTAGCGTGGACGTTAGCCCGACTCCGAGTGCAAGGAACCACACCCTGACCCAACCCACACTCAACCAGAGGACTGGTTTCAGGGCCAGGATAAGGAAGTCCACGTCTGAGAAAATAACCAACTCCCTGGATTGCACTCAACTCAGGGCTCGACATTAAGGACTGCCCAATGGCCCGGGGCCATCTAGTATTTAGCTCGGGCAATGAAGCCTCACCTGCTGGTTTCCCGATCGGGCAATCTATTATGCCAGTATCATGCAGCTCGCGGATCCAGTAATGAGTGACCCGACAGTACAACTAAACATATCTATAACTAGTTTAGGTAGTTTGAGAGGTAATTGAAATAGCTACGTGTGATATTCTAACCTGAAGTGTGTTTTGTTCCGCTCACCGCTGCATGTGCTTATGCAGAGCTGCGTGTCGAGTCTCGACTCGTTAGCAGCAGCTGATCTCTCTCTCCCGTCAGATTAGACTTCACTCGCGTTATTAAAAGACAACTACACAATAAGTGTCGCTATGCAACTGGATGAGGCCACAAAGTATAGCGCAGCATTATGCATTTGTTTACATGCCCACCGGAACCCCGAGGCATTACCAACAGATCAACGCACAATAAACCCATACAGGACATCTCTTTCTCCACATTAAGTGTTAGACATTAGAGTTGACTATTCTTGTCTGTCACATACTCTTCTTGTCTGTCACATAAGTGGCGCAACTGAAGCGGTATTGCTCTAAAGGGAAATTATTTTGACCGAAGATATTTAGATTTGCCGGCTAACGGGAACTCTGACGTGTGCTTCGCGGATGCGCTCGGCTCCTCTCGACTGCTGCTCGGGTCTGCTCGGTCAGCTTCCGGATGAGGAGGCATTAGTTCGACCAATTTACAGTAGTTAACATTACACACATTTTTAACAGGGGCCATAATAGTGTAAATAATGTTTGTTTTGGCAGTTATAACTGAATGTAATGTTTTCTACTTTTTTCCATCTGGGAAGGCATTTGCCTTCATCAGATGGAAAGTGTTTTGACCAACAACTTAAGTATTTCTTATAGCTATGCAGGGCATGCAAGCGGGCAAACACAAACAAGAACAAACAAACAAGTGAAATGAAGAATAAAATTGAAATTGTACAATATAATATTGTGGTGGTTCATCTTATAATTCAAGTCTAGAGAATGCACCAGACAGCATCTAAGACCTGCAAAAATCAAAATTTTCGGAGGCCCCCCAAACCCTTCGTGCCATTTCGTCCGCGTGCATTTTTCAGGGCAATCTCTATTGGGCTCAGGGCCATCTGTAAATTAGCTTAGACAGGGCCATCTCCCAAAATCCTTAATGTCATGCACTTGGACTGTAGACCACTTGGAGTAAAATCCATGTGAAAATTGCTTCTCACTGTTCTCAGATCAAATATGTATATTTGATTAAAAATGCGATTAATTTCGATTAATTAATTACAAAGCCTCTAATTATTTTAGATTAATTTTTTTAATCGAGTCCCGGCTCTAATAATAACCTAATAAAAGTAAATGTAACAACTACTACAGTGCAACAAAACAGGAAGATTAAATGTGGTCTCTTAAACATAAGATCTCTAGCATCTAAAGCAATATTGGTAAATGATTTAATATCAGATTATAATATTGATATATGCTGTCTCACTGAAACTTGGTTGAGACATGAAGAATATGTCAGCATAAATGAGGCCACTCCACCCAGCCATATCAACACTCATATTGCTCGAGGCACGGGCCGAGGAGGTGGAGTTGCAGCAACCTTTGACTCAAGTTTACTTATCAATACTAAACCAAAATTAAATACCTCCTTTGAAAGCCTCGTTTTTAGTCTTACGCATCTGACTTGGAAAACTTTGCAGCCAATCTTATTTGTTACAGTGTATCGTGCACCAGGTCCTTATTCAGAATTCTTATCAGAATTCTCTGAGTTTTTATCAACTTTGGCTCGCTGCTCGTTCACAGCTGCTCACTGCTCGCTCACAGCTGCTCACTGCTCGCTCACAGCTGCTCGCTGCTGCTCACCTGAGGAACAGGTTACACGCAGTCAGCGCTAAGACGTGATCCACCTTTGCTGAGTTCCGGATGTGAGCCACGTTCAACCTCATCCACCACCGCGGACCCGAGTTCCACTAAAGGCTCGTCGGGAAGGGTTTCAGGAGCCACTCCACACTGGGCGAATCACTTCTGGGATCCTACTTTTGCCCGCCGAGTGGATTTAGCACGAGAGGGAGCAACTCTTGCAGAGATAAAGAGTCGGAAGTGTGGTCCCGGCTCTCCTCTCACCGCCCTTCTCGCCGCTCCTCACACCACGTATCGCCGCTCCTCTTGCCGCTCCTCTTGCTGCTCCTCTCGCCGCTCCTCACACCGCGTATCGCCGCTCCTCTCCGCGCCTGTGCTACCGGCGGAGATGTAAAGTGGATTAAATAGCCGGTGTAACGCGGTGGGATTACCTTCTCTACTCTGCTGTGCTACTGTAGCTGAGGCCTGGTTCCACCTTGCTCCGGGAACAGCGTGGATACTGTTGTGCTGGACTGAGAGAATGGTGGGTGTCGTGTTTCTGCTGTACCTTTTCTTGGCTGTGCTGGACAAGGAGAAGATCGCTAGTCGTCCTGAACAATCTACTGGATTCGGGTATGTTCTGCCGCCCGCTGTGGACATCCCCTGTACAGTTTCGGAGGTGTTGCACAAACAATTGCTGGTTGCACTGTCGCGGACATTCATTTCGGAAAATGTTTGTCTTTCTCACATGCCTGCCACGATGGTCCATCAGAATTGTTTTTTAAACTCTAATCTCACTTTCGCGAAGTTTGCTGGTGACTCTAGATCAGCTGACAATGTATGTGTGTTGATTAAGAGGAAAAGGTGCTTGGTATTTTTATTGTTGTTACTATCAGGAAATGTACAGCCAAATCCAGGTCCACCTAGCAGTATTAGTCAGATAGCTACTCCTGCTGATTTTATATCTAGATCTGGGCTAGGTTTAATTCATTTAAATGTGCGTAGTCTGTTACCTAAATTAGATTTTGTCCGTATTTGGGCGAGTTCGACTGATGCTGATGTCATTGTCTTATCAGAAACATGGCTAGATAAATCCAGTTTGGCCTCTGACATTTACATAAATGGTTACAGTGTATATCGTACTGACCGGCCTAAACAAGGTGGTGGCGTTGCCATTTATGTGAAAAATAAGTTTTGTGTAACTAATATGGTTTCCAAATCTGTTAGTAAACAGCTAGAATTTTTAGCCGTGAATATTGAGGTAACAAAGGGTCAACAGCTCATGGTGGTGGGCTGCTACAGGGCCCCTTCGGCTGTCAAGGACTCTTTATCGTCTTTGGCAAAACTGTTATCGCAACTTTCCTTGGGGCGGTGGTGGCGAAGTCTATAGGGACTTGGCTTGGCAACTGGAAGGTCACCAGTTCAAGTCCCGACCAAGTGCTACCGAGGTGTCCCTGAGCAAGGCACCGTTCCCTACACTGCTCCCCGGGCGCTGTTCAAAATGGCTGCCCACTGCTCCTAACACTAGGATGGGTCAAATGCAGAGAAACAATTTCCCCATGGGGATTAATAAAGTATATCAATCAATCAATCAATCAATCAATCAATCAATCAATTCCTACAAGGAAATAGTGCTGCTTGGTGATTTTAATTGGGACTGGTTAACTTCTGTGTCAGAGGATTTTAAAAACCTGTGTACCTCATTGAATTTTACCCAGATTATAGACAGTCCTACTCGCCCAAATATTAAGTCCCCAAATAAATCCTCCTTAATTGATCTAATTTTAACAAATGTTCCACATAATACTCATCTGTGGGAGTATTTGCTAATGATGTGAGTGACCACTGTGTTGTAGCCACAATTAGGGACACTAAGGTCCAAAAGGTTAAACCACGTATCATCACAAAGAGAGACACAAAACACTTTGTGGAGCAGGGTTTTTTACATGATCTGTTTGATTTTGATTGGGGTAAAATCAATCTGTGTGCTGATGTAGAAACTGCATGGTCTTATTTTTATCTTGGTTTTATGAAAATTATAGATAGACATGCACCTCTGCGTAAATTTAGAGTGAAGGGACGAAAACAATCCCTGGTTTTCTGCTGAGCTGTCCAGTCTCCTTCATGAGAGAAATAATGCTTGGGCTAAGGCTAGGAAATCAGGCTCAGAGGTAGAATGGCTACGTTTTAGGCAGCTTCACATCTCAAATAAAAAGTGCTAAATCAAAGTACTATTTGTCGGTTACCACAGAAAACCTGAACAATCCTAGGAAATTTTGGAAAGCCATAAAATCGATTTCCACTGGTGATATCCCAAATGAGCTACCTCCGTGCCTCACCACAGCATCTGGCACTATATCAGGACAGGGCTACTATGCTAAATTGCTTAATGAGCATTTTGTGTCTTGTGGCTCTCTGTTTGGCTGTGTGGGCTCCTGTGAACGCTCCAACCTTGACTACTGAACAATGTGGTCTGGAAAACCCTTTCAGTTTTACTCCTTTTAACTGTTGGTATTGTTCATGAAGCATTATCCAAGTTAGATCCTAGGAAACCGGCTGGCCCCGGACAACGTAGAACCTTCTTTTTAAATGATAGCTGCAGATTTTATTGCTCCACCTCTTACTTCTCTTTTGTAACCTCTCCCTCAGCACGAATACAATTCCAAAAGTATGGGAAGTCTGCTTATGTCTTGCCTTTACTGAAAGGAGGGGAGGCAACTATTTTAAATAACTATAGGCCAATCTCTAAATTGTCAGTTCTGGCTAAGGTTCTTGAACGCTTAGTGAGTGAACAAGTAAAGGTGTTTTTATGTATAAATGACATCCTGTCTAAACATCAGTCAGGCTTCAGAAAGAAACACAGTACCATCACTGCCACAATGAAAGTGGTAAATGACATTACTACTATTTTAGATAATAAGCAGAGTTGTGCAGCTCTGTTTATTGACCTTTCCAAAGCGTTTGACACCGTTGATCATCGCATTTTAAAGCAGAGGCTACTCAGTATTGGCCTATCCAGCCTTGCAGTGGGGTGGTTTGTGAACTACCTCTCTGAAAGGTCCCAATGTGTTCATTTTGATGGACTGTCTTCTGAGTGGTTAAACATCTCTAATGGTGTACCACAAGGTTCTGTTTTAGGACCACTTTTATTCTCCATATATATTAATAGTGTAGGTGATAATGTGGATGAAGCTACTTTACATTTTTATGCGGATGATACTGTGATGTACTGTGCAGGTCCCTCCATTAAGGAGGCTGGTGTTAAATTACAGGCTGTTTTTAACACTATTCAGACTCAGCTCTCTGAATTAAAGCTTCTTTTAAATGTGGATAAAACCAAGGTAATGCTCTTTTCAAAAGCTAAAAAGACACCAGAGCCTGTTTTAGATATTGTAACTACACAAGGAACAAAACTTGAAGTTGTTGCCTGTTACAAATACCTTGGTATCTGGCTTGATGATTGTCTCTCTTTTAAACTTCATGTCAATAACCTGCTTAAAAAACTGAGGGTTAGGCTAGGGTTCTTTTTCAGAAACAAGTCCTGTTTCTCGCTTGAGGCCAGGAAAAGGCTAGTCACTGTGACCTTTTTACCTGTGCTGGACTATGGGGATTTGTTGTATATGAATGCACCTGCCCATTACCTGAGCAAATTGGATGCTGCGTATCACAGTGCTCTGAGATTTGTCACAAATTGTAAAGCGCTTACACATCACTGTACACTGTATACCAAGGCAGGTTTACCATCACTCTCTGTACGGAGGCTCAGTCATTGGTACACGTTTATCTATAAAGCTTTGTTGGGTAAACTCCCGTATTATATCTGCTCTCTGATAACACAGAGAGTTGCAAGCAGCTATTGTCTGAGGTCACATGATGTAGTCTTGTTAGATGTGCCAAGAGCAAGGACTGTCTTCGGTAAGACAGCTTTTATGTGCGCAGCTCCACTTGCTTGGAACAATCTTCAGCAAGAATTGAAACTGAGCAATCTCATTCCTCTGCATGTTTTTAAAGCTAGGCAAAATGAAATGCTTGCTGATACAATGGGCACTTGTAAATGTCTATAACTATGTATCCTGTAAATATAATGTATAATGTCCTTTATTGTTTTATGTTTCATGTGGAATCTATATGCTGCAGGTCTCCCTTGAAAAAGAGATCTATGATCTCAATGGGACCAATCTGGATAAATAAAGGTTTGAAATGAAATGAAATTAAAACAGATAAAGTAATTATCGTAGGTGACTTTAATATTCATGTTGACGATGATAAAAATAGCCTTACTGTTGCATTTAACTCTATTAGATTATGTTGGTTTCTGTCAGAGTGTAAATAAACCAACCCACTGCTATAATCACACTCTCGACCTTGTTCTGACTTATGGTATTGAAATTGAGCAACTATTAGTCGAACCGCATAATCCTGCTTTATCCGACCATTTCTTAGTAACTTTTGAAGTACTATTACGAGACTACAAAGCATTAGTCAAAATCTCTTGCAGCAGAAACCTATCTGTTAGTGCTATAGCCAAATTTAAGGAAGAGATTCCACCAATACTTACCTCGATAGCATGTCTGCATGTAGGGGAGGAAACTTATACAAAATGTACACCACCCCAAATTGATCATGTTGTTGATAGTGCTATAGATGCGCTGCGAATAAAATTAGACTCTGTTGCTCCTTTGAAAAAGAAGAAAATAAAACAACATAGATTAGCTCCATGGCATAATGCCGAAACCCGCAAAATAAAGCAAAAGTCGAGACAACTTGAAAGGATCTGGCGTTCCACTAAACTTGAAGAATCTCGTTTAATTTGGCATATTACTCTCAATGAATATAAGAAAGCACTGCGTAAAGCGAGAGCAGCCTACTACTCTTCATTAATAGATGAGAATAAGAATAATGCAAGATTTCTTTTCAGCACTGTAGCCAGGCTGACAGAGAGCCACAGCTCCATTGAGCCTTCTATTCCCATAGCACTCAGTAGTAATGATTTTATGTGGTTTTTTTAATGATAAAATTGTTACTCTTAGAAACAAAATTAATGACCACTTGCCTTCGACCAGTATAGTATTATCAACAGCTCACGGAAACGTAAGTTCTAATATTACACTAGATAGTAAACTAGAATGCTTTTCAGCCATAAACCTTGAACAATTACATTCAATGATTCTCTCTTCTAAACCATCAACGTGCATGTTAGACCCAATTCCAACTAAGCTGTTGAAGGAAGTTTTTCCATTAATTAGCACTTCTTATTAAATATTATGAATATGTCTGCACGAGCAGTTAAAGAACAAACCTGATGCACCTATATTTGTTATTGGAGATTTTAATCACTGTAAGCTAGAACCAGCACTTCCGGGATTCCAGCAATACGTAAAAAATGGCACCCGGAAAAATAACATACTGGACAAATGTTATGGCAACATCAAAGATGCGTATGCTGCTCGGATTAGACCCCCCCTTTCAAATTCGGACCATAACACCGTCCAGCTAATCCCCACCTTTAAGGCTGCCATCAAGAGAAGTAAACCTGTCTCTAAAACTGTCAGTCTATGGCAGGATGAGCATAAAGAAAAGCTAAGTGGCTGCTTCCTGGCCACAGATTGGGAAGTATTCTACCAGGACAACGACACCGATATTATCGCTGAGACCATCACAGACTACATTCATTTCTGTGTCGATACTGTTGTGCCAAAAAAGACCATTAGGATATATCCAAACAATAAAGACTACATCTCATCGGATATTAAACAGTGTATCCGACGAAGAAATATCGCTTTTCAAAAGAACGATGCTATACAACTGAGATCAGCTCAAAGAGAACTAAAGGGGAAACTTAAAGAAGCCCGAGAGCAACATAGTCGGAGTGTCCGAGAGGCTTTCTCAACCAAGAACTCGAAAGAACTGTGGGACTCTGTGAAAGAAATTACAAATATGAACTCCGGCAAGAGGGAGATGCATGTTCTGGATGAGCTTAACAAAGAAAATGAACTCAACAATTTCTACAAACGTTTTGATATTAATTCTGCTTCCAACATTGATGCATGTAATAACTTGTCAACCTCTTTAACCTGTGACCCAATACACAATAGAAGAATAATAATTGATGATAGTGCTGTGGCCAGGGTTTTCAAACAACTGCATACTAAGAAGGCCAGTGGGCCAGACGGTATTTCGGCACTCCTGCTGAAAACGTTTGCAGACGAGCTCACCCCTGCCTGGAGTCCATTATTCCAGCTCTCTGCTGACTCAGGAAGCATCCCTCAAATATGGAAGAAAGCTGTCATCATACCAGTTGCAAAAAAACCATACCCACATGACAACAACGACTTCAGACCAGTGGCTTTGACCTCAATAGTTATGAAGTCACTAGAACGGATTATTGTAGGGAACTTGCGAACTGAGGTGCAACACCTCTTGGACCCCTACCAGTTTGCGTACAGCGATGGTAGAGGTACAGATGATGCGCTGACCTCTACAACTCACTTTATTCTAAAACACCTGGGAAACACTTTAGCTTCTGCTAGATTAATGTTCATGGACTTTAGCTCAGCTTTTAATACTATTCTTCCCCAAATGATGTTAAAGAAGCTCAAACAGATGGATGTGAACCCTTACTTAATCAGATGGTATCACTCCTTCCTAACTGAAAGACAGCAGCAGGTGAAAGTAAACTCGACCCTCTCTGACACACAGGTCATAAGCACAGGGGCACCGCAAGGCTGCGTTAGCTCGCCTCTTCTCTTCACACTCTACACAAATGAGTGTAGGAGTCAGCACACACACAACCACATTATAAAGCTCTCTGATGACACAGCCATACTTAGTCTACTGACTAGAGACTCAGACATTTCTCTTTATAAACTTGAGATTGAAGAGGTTGTGAAGTGGTGTGAGGCGCACAACCTGGTGTTAAATGTTAAATAAACAAAGGAAATGATCTTTGACCCCAAGTCAGTCGGTGATCACAGCCCCGTCCTTATCAACAGGGAGGGAGTTGAGCAGGTTACACGTTTTAAATATTTGGGGATTTATTTTGATGCTCAGTTAGGCTGGGCCCGTCAGGTGGATCAGGCAGCTCAAAGATAAGCCAGCGCCTGTATTTTCTGCGTGGGCTCAGGGTTCATGGAGTGGATAAATGCATCATGTTAATGTTCTACAGGGCAGCAATTGAGTCTATTATTCGTTATGGCATCACAACATGGTTTGGTAACTTGTCAGTTCAATCTAAATCACAACTCCAGAGCTTGATAAAAAGGGCTGGAAAAAGAATTGGCATGCTTCCACCATCCTCTCTTCAGGAGATATTTGAGGAGATGGTGAGAAAGCAAGGCCGTGAAATCACATGCGACCCCACACACATCCTGTATAGAGAGTTTGAGTTGCTGCCCTCGGGCAGAAGGTATAGATTACCAAACTGTAAATTGAACAGGTATAAGTTTTCCTTTGTCCCGCTGTCAATCAAGCTGCTGAACAGTCAGAAATAACTGTGATTATGCTGTTAGGAGTTGTTGGGAGGTGCAATGTTTACAGTGTAGTTTGTGCAATCGAGAAGGTTAAATAGGGGAAGTGCATTGTGTGTAAATATGGACACAATAGGGATATGTGCAATTTGACGGACACTATGCATAGGTGAAATAGGGAGAGTGCAATATTGATTTGTGTATGAATACAATAGGGAAAAGTGCAATATTTGATTATGTACAGTATGAATGCAATAGGGAAAGTGCAATTTGATTATGTATGTGCAATAGGGAAAGTTCGGTACCTGTATGTTTCTTGTTGTTTCTTTGCCATGTGATATATGTGATCTCTGTTCTGTATCTATGACTGATTGACCTGAATGTTTTTTATGTGTATTATCTCGATGCCCAAGACAAATTTCTCCTAAGGGAGACAATAAAACTCTATCTAAAACTAATCTAAATTATCAGGCTATGTTCCACAATCATTCAAAGTAGCAGTGATAAAACCGCTTCTTAAAAAGCACAACCTCGATCCAGAGGTTTTAGCCAACTATAGACCTATTTCTAATCTTCCGTTCCTCTCAAAAATTCTTGAGAAAGCGGTCGCAAAACAGCTGTGTGATTACTTAAAAAACAATGATTTATTTGAAGATTTTCAGTCTGGCTTTAGAACACATCATAGCACAGAGACAGCTCTGGTTAAAGTCACAAATGACATTCTAATAGCCTCAGACAAGGGACTTGTCTCTATTCTTGTTTTGCTCGATCTTAGTGCTGCATTTGATGCTATCGACCATGATATCCTATTGCAAAGACTAGAGCACTTAGTTGGCATACAGGGAACTGCTTTAGGCTGGTATAGGTCCTATCTATCTGAACGCTCTCAGTTTGTACGTGTTAATGATGAATCTTCCACGCAAACCAAAGTTAGCCATGGAGTGCCACAGGGCTCAGTGCTCGGACCTATTTTGTTCACATTATATATGCTTCCGTTAGGCAATATTATAAGGAATCATTCTGTAAACTTTCATTGTTATGCGGATGATACTCAACTATATTTATCAATCAAGCCTGATGAAATTAATCATCTAAATAAAATTCAAGACTGCCTTAAGGACTTAAAAAACGTGGATGACCTTAAACTTTTTGATGTTAAACACGACCAAAACTGAAGTTATTGTACGTGGCCCGAAGAATCTACGAAACAAATTATCTAAAGATATACTAACTATGGATGGCATTAATTTGGCCTCCAGTGAGACTGTAAGGAATCTTGGTGTTATATTTGATCAGGATTTATCCTTTAACGCCCACATAAAATCAATTTCAAGGACCGCCTACTTCCATCTACGTAACATTGCAAAAATCAGGCATATCTTGCCTCAAAGCGATGCAGAGAAACTAGTCCATGCATTTGTTACTTCAAGGCTGGATTATTGTAACTACTTATAATCAGGGTGCAGTGTTGGGCAAGTTACTTCCAAAATGTAATATATTACATATTACTTATTACTCTCTTTTGAAAGTAATAAGTTACATTACAAAATTACTCTCTCTGAAATGTAATGAGTTACACTACTTTAGTTACTTTTCTAGTTACTTTCACCAAAATAACCGCAAAAGAATGGCTAGGTATTTTAAATGCTGAAATGTAGTTTAGTGCAGCTCATTATACATCCAATGAAGGGCGATGTGGTATAGCATAACAACTGTGTAGGCCCTTAAGGCTACTAACAACTTGTATTACACAGGTTAGTTGAATACTCGATTCTGATTGTAACTTCTTCTATGTGACACGTTGTTAATCCAGTAGTACAGACCACTGTCAAGGACTATAATGAAGGTTGCTAAGGAGGATCAAGAAAGAGAAAGGAAAAGAGGTTAAAAGACGGAGCGCTGGACGTCAGATAAATCACCAGAAGAAGGCGGAGAGGAAGTAAACAATAACAGGGCACGGAATGGTCTCTGTATTTTGTTTAGTATGTGGCCGTGTGCAGGCCCGGCTCCAGAACAACATGACTCAGGGTGCATCTGAGGTTACAGGGGGGCAGCAGTAGCAGGTTTGCATGAGCAATAGTGGCCGGCAACAGCAATGAGAAATAGCATTGATGGTCCCAATGAACAGATTATGGCATTTGTTATGTTTGAAACCAAGCAAGTGAGAACATTTCAAGTGAGTTAAAAGTGCAATCCTGAGATATGTCATATAGTCCAAAGTGGACTGTGGCAAAGAAAAGCACAACAGCTTCAAAACTGTACTGATAAAACAAATGAGAACATTTTGTAAATCAAGGCAAATATGATTTGAACCAGCTCATGGTTTGAAATGGCAAACATTGAAAAGCAAAAGTATTATTAAAACCATGTAGCCTACTAAATCATCACTTTGGTCCCATCATATACTCTGGGAAGAGAATATTTACTGTGCTTGAAAACTGGTATCACATCATCATGTGAGGTTGAATTTGTGACCTGGAGATCATTTCAGCTGCAACATCAGCTCGTTGATAAGCTTGGGATATGAGATATTTTTGTAGCCATTCGTGGTGAAGGCATCTGTGCTATTGTATGCATTATGTTTGACCCAACATTTCTACAGGCATGGCAGAATATGGCACTATTTTCACATATTCTAGCCCTTGTCTATTTGTATACCACGAGCTGCAAAATGACCACCTAACCCCACTGTACAGTAGGGCTGTGCATCTTCACTGGTCTCACGATTCGATTCGATTACGATTATCCTGTCAACGATTCGATTCGGTTCGATATCCCGGTGCATCCCGGTGCATCACGATTCATACCAATGCGTTGCATCCTCAATTTTCTATATTACTGCACATGGCTTATTTTTCATCAACGCATACATGCAGTAAATACATATGAACTCTCTTTTTATTATTTAGAAAGTGCTTCAGAAATCAATAACATAAATGTCTTGACATTAATTTATAAACCAAAATAAATGAATTGTATAGGTCTAGCCTCCGTGTGTGAAGTTGTTCCATCCTCAAAAACAAAAAGCTAATGCTTCTGCAGTCTAGCTGCAGCTTCTAGCCACGGCCTTCTGTTAAGAAAGGACACTGAATGTCCTGAATGAGGCATCACACACAGGACTTGAGTCTGAACACAGCAGACAACAGGAGTATTTACAACAGCATATACAAACAAAAATAGTGCATGTGGGTGCACACTTACATTCTCTGTCTTACTGTTACATAAATCCCATGAATGTATGAGATTAAATTAGCTTCATTATATCTCAGTGATTAAGTGAATAACAAAGTTTCTATCGGGTCACTATCAGCATGTCACTCATTATTTTCAGGGAGGGGGCGGGGCTTGGAGGAACGGAGAGGAGACGGTGATCGCGGAAGCTTTTTCCTCCTGCCTTCACAAACTTACACACGTATATATCGTCTGAAAATTGCTAGAGGACATTCATACTTTGCAATCCAAGACTTAATTAAATCCACCAAAAACCTGACATGATTGTAACGCGATTATTTTTGAAAAACATAAATCCCTGTCACACTCCGTGTCGCTGCGGCTCAGAGACACAGGGACCCTGTGTCTCTGACACGGAGTGATTGAGAGCGGGTCCTTCTGCTGTCGGTTCTGGACTGGTGTTCTTGTGTTGGTGGATAAAGCAGACTGCTCCGTGTTGCTGTGCCGCTGTCACGTCTGTTCCCTGATCTCTGCGTCACCGACCGATTTGATATTAAAGTGACAGAAAAAACGTTATAGTAAAGCCGCGGCCGGAAAATCAGGAAGCAACGTTACTACTCTATAACCGATTATCTTCCGTCACTGCATCGAGACCGAATCGTCCACGTCCGCATCGCAATGCATCGTAGAAACGATTATTTTCAACACCCCTACTGTACAGGCGGGTACTTGTTTAGATATACCTGGGCAAGCTCTGTTTCGCCGTGGTATCCTGGCACCTGCGGGCCGCAGAGGGGCGGCGGTGTTTCGAGCGATGAAGAGTGCTGCTCCGGGGTTGAGGGCGGCGAGTCAGGCGGGAGTAAGCTAGTGTCCACAACGGAGGGTAACGTGATGTTCCCATCTGACCTGTTGCTACGGTCTGCAGTAGATGCAGTGTTGCTGGCGTTTAGTGATGGTTGCTTTAACCATTTTCTTATAAATGATTATCCACAGATGTGTGTCACTGCTGTGGAAGCACTTTGGAAATGATGCACGCGCAGCGGAGCAGGTCACGCGCACCTGACACAATTTGTTGTTAGTATTTTCCGCTCCGTTCTCTTTTTTGAATAGAGGGTGCATAACATTCAACTGCCCCGACGATCCCGGCGCGAAGCCTGAAGAGTAAACACCAGGTTTACTAATCTACTCGCACGTATGTCTGGTGTCGGAATGTCTCGCTATGTTAGTACATTCTTAAAAAACAAAACACCATTTAATTCCGGTTAAAATGTGTTGTAACTGCGTTACTGAGCATTGTAACGGGTAATATATTACCCACATTTCATTAGTAATGCGTTACATTACTTCGTTACAGCAAAAAGTAATATATTACTGTAACTCCGTTACTTTTGTAACGCGTTACACCCAACACTGTCAGGGTGTACCAAGAAGTCAGTCAAGTCGCTTCAGCTGATTCAAAATGCTGCAGCTCGTGTACTAACCAGAGTTAGGAAAAGGGACCACATTACTCCTGTTCTGGCTGCCTTACACTGGCTCCCTATAGAACACAGGATAGAATTTAAAATTCTTCTTCTCGCCTACAAAGCCCTTAATGGGCAGGCGCCATCTTACCTTAAAGAACTCATTATACCCTACTGTCCTACTAGGGCATTGCGTTCCAAGAATGCAGGGTTGTTGGTTGTTCCTAGAGTCTCTAAAAGTACAATGGGAGCCAGAGCCTTTTCTTATCAAGCTCCACATTTGTGGAATCAGCTTCCAGTTTGTGTTCGGGCGGCAGACACCCTATCCGTTTTTAAGAGTGCGCTTAAGACCTTCCTTTTTGATAAAGCTTATAGTTAGGGCTGATTAGATTAAGCCCCTAGTTTTGCTGATATAGGCTTAGTTTGTCGGGGGACATCTTACTTCTTCCTTCTCTCTGTCTATACCGGTGTCCTCTCATGTTCCGATTAACCCAGCTTCCCCACATGTCTTTCTCTTTGGTGTCTATATACGCCGGGATCCGGAGTCATGGATGATCCTGCGGTCCTGTGTCCTGGATCTTGAGTCGTGGCTGTGGTCCTGGATCATACTGTAGGTCCTGGATGGATGTCCTCGTGGATTCATCTTCCTATTATACACACATGCATTTCCAAACATTTGGACTACCTATGTTGCAAATGTATTATCTTTTCAATCTACACACGGCATCTATTGCACGTCTGTCCGTCCTGGGAGAGGGATCCCTCCTCTGTTGCTTTCCCTGAGGTTTCTCCCATTTTTCCCTTTAAACTGGGTTTTCTTCTGAAGTTTTTCCTTGTACGATGTGAGGGTCTAAGGACAGAGGGTCTAAGGACAGAGGGTCTAAGGACAGAGGGTCTGAGGACAGAGGGTCTAAGGACAGAGGGTCTAAGGACAGAGGGTGTCGTATTGTCATACTGATATTCTGTACACACTGTGAAGACCACTGATACAAATGTAACATTTGTGATATTGCGCTATATAAATAAACATTGATTGATTGATTGATTGATTGATTGATTGATTGATTGATTATATGCAGGAGAGATTCACATGCATGTGAAACAATGCAGCACGTAAACCAGCACCACTCTAAATTTGACCCCATATAAATTTCACTCTTTACCCTCCTACATCCGTTAGGGCTGTATTAAAGAGCCATCTCCAGTTCTTGGTACAACTCTAGCTATTGTCTTCATGGAAAACTAGGATTTCAGTAATATCCATGTCAAAATGAGTACAATATGTCATCATTCGGGCCGGGACTTTAACGCGTTAATTAAGATTAATTAATTACACAACAATTAACGCGTTAAAAAAATTAACGCATTTTAATCGCACTTTAAATCACACTTATTTTTGCACAGCGGAACGTTTCTCACTGGATGAGTTTCAGGCGTACCGATTATACTGGAGCACCAACTAACGTTCATGACTTCAGCATGGGACTTCAAACAACAACAAACCACGGTGAACAATAGTCAAACATGAACGAACAAGCTGATGAGACCGCTTTGGTCGGCCCCGTGGATGGGACATTTTGTTTTAAAAAATGTACGGATGGAAGCGTCGATAAGAGCACGGTTGTGTGCAAATTATGCAAAAAAGAATTTGCATATCACCGCAGCACATCAAGCCTAAAGTATCACCTAAATGCAAAGCATGTAGCAGCTAGCGTGGATGTTAGCCCGACTCCGAGTGCAAGGAACCACACCCTGACCCAACCCACACTCAACCAGATGACTGGTTTCAGGGCCAGGATAAGTCAGTCCATGTCTGAGAAAATAACCAACTCCCTGGCTCACTGGATTGCACTCGACTGTAGACCACTTGGAGTAAAATCCATGTGAAAATTGCTTCTCACTGTTCTCAGGTCAAATATGTATATTTGATTAAAAATGCGATTAATTTCGATTAATTAATTACAAAGCCTCTAATTAATTAGATTAATTTTTTCAATCGAGTCCCGGCTCTAATATAATCGTATATATTTATATATATCTTGTAAAATACAAGACGACATCTTGTATTTTAGTTACACCCGCTACTGATTAATTCGGTCAAAATTAGACCTTGACACCGTCCACATAGCTATAGTGAAATAAAAATAATAAAAAACTTTGCCTCTTTGATGTAATAATCGGAGCTGAAACCTCTCTGCCATATAACACACACTTCCTTATTTATCTTTGAATAATAACATAAAAATAAAGACGATATACTACAGATGATATGATTAACCGACAGCTGTGGGTATTCGATATAACAAGATGATGTGTCTACTTGTATGATACATATTGTAACTATGTCAGCATGACACCACTCAAGAGGGCAGTAGAAGTTAGTTAAAACCATATTTATTTTCTTAAAATTATTAGCCTCTTATTTATGTCATAAGCCTGAAAATGTTATGTATAATTATGTTACTTACAGCTCTATAGTCTAATTACTGTTTGCTATTACAATACTGTTTCACTTCACTCCTACATACTTTATTTTTCCCTTTACTGCACTATTGGATTAAGATTCTGCATATTAAACAATTTGCTAGAAATGATGTCCATTTTAGATTCCATTGTGTATTAACATTTCAATTATTTTCATATTTGGTAGTTATTTTTTCTGCTAGATCCCCTTGATGGACTCCTAATTGCCCTTGTGGTGTGATGCAGGAGACAATAAAATACTTCACACTGCGGTACTTTTCCCACAAAGGTTCATGCGAACTTAGTTCATGATCGCGTTCACACCAAAAAGAGCCGGTACTAAAAGTAGTTCATGCGAACCTTTTTACCCCCTCGAAAGTCCCTGCTAGAGAGCAGGGACTTTCGAGCGGCTCTTTTTTGAAAAAAGAGCTATATTCCTGATTGGCTGGGCGAATTGCAAACCACGCCCCGTAAAACTCCCAAAAAGTTTTGCGAAGCCGCCATTTTATTATCCTCGCATTAGCATTATTAGCATTAGCCCAGCGCAGAAACGCAGAGAGACTAACTTATGGCAACACAAAATAAAACATGGGAGCGGTGGAGATGAGGAGGTGTCGGCGTTCTGGCGATTTACTCGGAAGGCTTCAGTAGCCTTCCCCAACTCCGGGGACTTCCGGCCGGGGACTTTGGGCGGCAGTATACGCCGTGAAGTGGTTTGCGGCCTGCCAGTAAACCCAAAGCAGAAGAAGAAGAAGTGACGTCAGCGGCTTCATTTGCCTAATCCTCCCCCAGGGACTTGTTCTGGTGTGAACGCGATCTGTACTTAGTTCATGAGAACTAAAGAGTTCGCATGAACTAAGTTCGCATGAACCTTTGTGGGAAAAGTACCGCAGTGTGAACGCGGCTATTGAAAAACAAAACAAAGCAAAATACACAAAAACTGACAAAGTGTTCCAACTTCCTGTTGCCCTTTATTCAAACAACAGAAATGCATTCGCAGAATGCCAGATACCCTCTTTTGTCTCTGATCTCGTTTAAGAAGGTCCACATGTCTTCCATCTGTTCAAACCTAAATTCGAATGGCTCCAAGATTGCCTCCATCTCATCCTCGTCACATTCGTCAGGTTTTTCCTCCCAAAGCTTGACAGCCTCTGTTAGTTGTGCTTCCCCCATGCTCACTGCTCACCCTGGTGCACAAAGGTGTGTGTGCCACCACCCACTCTGCTGCCTTCTTGCAGTGCTGCACGATCTTAGATGTTGGCTACGGAAAAGAGAGAGAAAATATATCACACCCACTGCACTGATACATATTAAGCATTAAGTAGCTTTTTGGCAGACTAACCCAAGGAAAGGGCGTCCTCCATACCAGTGGTTCCCAAACTTGTTGTGCCCAAGGCACCAAAGGACAAGAAAAAATCTCAAGGCACACCTATTGTGCAACATAGCCCTTATAACACGTGTTATCACTCATATCATGTAAAATATCTGTAAATGTGCATAAGTATTTACTAATGCCAAATAAAATGTGACAAAGACAACTATATTACTCATGAAATATGTATTCACTAAATATTTCAGAAATTAATTTGAAACGTTATCAAATTAGGCTTCATAAAAGCAGCAACACACTCATTTAAACCAGACAGGTCACAACATTAAAAATGAGACAAAGGAAATTCAGCACAGAGAACTGTCAATGCAAGGAAGCTGCATTGTCCGTGGTCCTGAACTACAAATTATAAATGTAACATTTCAGCAGAGATGGGGTCGTTACTAAAAAAAAGTAATATATTACATATTACATATTACTTTAAAAAAAAAAAGTAATATATTACACTACTTCGTTACTCTCTACATAAAGTAACTCGTTACTTTACTCGTTACTTTACTCGCAGATCACGCAGACTGCTAAAGTTTCAAATGTTCTCTTTAGTTCAGTTTCCATTGTCGCATAAGACTGATCCAGATCCTGAATGTTTTCCTATCTGGCTGTTCTCTGTCTCCTGCTATCTGTATATTTTGCACAGTCTATCTCTGCTCACGCTGTTGCGTCGGCGTGTTCTCCTGCGTGTTGGCCATGTGTTGCACTGGAACCAGACACCGCAAAGACTTCAGCCGAGCACGTACGAACTGCGCATGCGTGAGTGGCAATAACTCTCCTTACCAGCAGGCGGCAGTAGTGTGTATTCGTCATTCAAAACAGGCAACAACCGGAAAACAGAGAAGAAGAACAGACTGTGATATAAACAAACAACAAATAGCGTGTGCGGTAGCTCCACTTTAGCATGTGTTCTTTGCAGGTGCTTGTTGAGGTTTGACGTGGTGTTTACAGCAGTGGATAACAGCTTCTGGCCTGGACACAGTTTGCACCTCACCGTCACATTCCTGTCTATTCTTCAGATGAACTCAAATAATGGGCATACGTCCTCCACTCCTCGAGAGTTATCGCTGACTCAGCCATGTTTATGCAGCACTGCACGCGGAGATGTGGACGCGCAAGTCGCGCAGATTACGTACATATAAACCTACAAAGTACTGATATAGTAAATGAAAAAATAATAATTTTTGTGTAGTTGTATATTGCAATAATAACGTATGGTTGTCACACAATCCCACGGCACACCAGTGTGCCGCGGCACACCGTTTGGGAACCACTGCTCCATACAACTAGTAAACAAGCCTACGCTTCCATTGTTTTCTCCACATCTTTTCCAACTGAGACATCAGCTGGATGAGGCTGAAGTTGCTCCTCTTTCTAAAAAACTAAAACACTTTGAATGTTCAAAGTACAAGGGACTATTGCCAGGAACCACCATACTTTTAGTAAAGTATGATATTTTCAACATATTCTTTAGTTTAAGGACTGTCCTCCAACATCGTCCTAAATACTGATACCACGAGGAAGAATAAATGCAGTAGATATTGACAAAATACATATATTTGTAAAGACAGAGTGGTGAAACAAATAATGAAATTGAAACTTTAGTGTGAAAGTAGATACAAACACAACTTAAGTGAAATAGATTGCAATGCAAATCTGACCTCAGTGATGTCATCCACCTTCCTCTTCCTCACTCTGAACACTGGAGGCACCTCACCTCGCAGGAGGGCTTTAGATGTCTCCGTCCAGTGGGCAAACATTTTGCCATGACTCAAATAAAAAGGGTTAAACAAAGAAACAAATAAAGGTACTGTAGGTAAGACATTGTGTTTTTTAACCATTTCAAAGTCAATCTAACATTTTAGTGGTCTCACCTTCCGAGGTCGAAATTGTCCATTAGCACGACACACCACCATTTTCGCAAAGCTGGCATGTCAGTCTAAAAAAGGAAAGAAATATATTATCACTGTAAATCAGATTAAATGTTATAATGGGATTTTGAGTTTACTTTAAATGACCAGATCAACTTACAATAGTGAAATCATAGGGTGCATCTAGTATGGTGTAAAGGGCATACTATGAAAGAAAAAACATTATTTAATGTTATTATCTTAAAAACAACAGAGAATGAAATCAGACCAATCAGGTAGCCTCCCATCAACATGAAGATGCCACAGTCATTCCCATACAGTTGCCTGGGGAAACCCGAGCATGTCAGAAAGCATTTAGTTGTTTTGTTATGGTTTGACATTTCTGTTGAATATAAAGGATACAAATGGTATACTATTACCTCTATTTCCAAACCAGTCGTCTCTTTCCACGGTCCAGGAGGTATTGACTGAAAGGTTTCTAGAATGAAAAACACAGCTGTATGAAGATCTAAACAGGTCGCTATCAAAATGATCAATATGGTCCTCTTTCATGCACAACACACACCATCAGAGGTGGCAAAAGTACACACTCTTTACTTAAGTAGAAGTACAGATACTTGTATAAAAAAATAATTTGGTAAAAGTAGAAGTACTGATACAACATTTTACTTTAAAAAGTACAGGCTTTGTAATCACACAATGTAACTTTAAATGCCTATTTTTCGTGGTTTGCGTGCATGACGTGCACACCAAGGGCTCGTCTGTGTGTTATTGTCACATTATCTAATTAAGTACAGTAACAAAAGTATTTGTACTTTGTTAGTTCCCACCTCTGCACACTCTCTTGAACATTTCCATGCAGTCAAACATTCCATTTAAGCAGGTGCAGGTTTATTAATGTAATTGCTGGTTTGAAATATTGTTATGGTCATCATATTAACTTTAAGATTGAAATAAATTGATGTTTGTTTCCCTTGCACCATAAAAAGGCTAAAACACAGATCCGAACTTGATCTGGTGAAAAACTAAACCTCTCACAAAGGCATCAGAACATGAACAACAATGAGAACCAAATTGTTGAACAAAAGTTGTTGTTAGTGACCTCAACAGCTCTCTCATTTCCTGATCACCAAATCCAAATTGTGCATGTGCACATTTGGAATCCAGAAAGGCTGTCTCTCTGTGTTGGCTTCAAAAGCTACAATTGCAGTTCATCACATTTAACTTAGCATTGCATGACAGCATCACTTCACAACACAACGCAAGACGATCACAGTACAGTGTAATGTAAAATACAATTACTTTTTAAAAGCATTAGATTTATTAGGTCTCCCTTGTAAAAGACATCGTTGATCTCAATGGGATTTTTACCTGGATAAATAAAGGCTACGAACAAATTAGTAATTTAGAATGTTCCTCGTGAAATCCACGTCACAGTTAGTATCAGTACTTACAGCCAACAGGAAGTGCCCAGGTTTCCACACAGGAAGCATCATTCTATAAAAAAGGAAAAGTTTAAAACAAAACTTTAATAGTCCGGAATAAATATATTTTGTGACGAAACCAGTAGAGCATGCAATACTTACAGGTACAGTTGAGAGTGGGTTGCATAAAGCTGGGTTTCGCCATGTTGGCACAACATACGGATCAGCAAAACAAATGTTCTTCCCCTGTGGAACATATTGATATGAGCCCAGGCCCCACTAATGTACAAGAAGGAAAAAAGTGTATTCCGAAAAATACGTGTTATACCTTTGATTGAGCAATTCTTTCTTTCCAAGCTCAAAACAGGCGTTTCCTATCTGCAAAAGAAACCGAAAAAGGGTTGATTTTGTTAGCCTTAACTACATGAGCAATTAGCTGTCAACAAAATAACTAGGGCTGTCAAACGATTACAATTTTTAATCAGATTAATCACAGCTTAAAAATTAATTAATCATGATTAATCACCATTCGAACTATGTCCAAAATATGCCATTTATTTATGTATATTGTTGTGGGAATGGAAAGATAAATGAAAGAAGGCGGATATATCCATTTAACATACAGTATCTATGTTTATTATAAAACATTTCTGCATGTCAAAATGAAAGACAACTCACACACCTATCAATCATCAAACCGTGGGGTCTTAATTCATTACGTGTTGATTTCTATCAACGGGGGAGTACTTCAGGAAAGTCGACAGAGGGGGGGGGGGGGGCCTAGTGGAGTACTTTGTGACCACAGAGTGTGAACGTTGTGATCAGCTGTTTTAGCGCAGGTCTCCAGTGAAGGGGGAGTCTCCCTCCGCAGCCGGTTGGCGTAGTTTTGGCACAGTTCCGTTGTACAGACCGACGTTAACAGCAGCCTGTCTGTGCACACGGAGACCGACTCTGTCGTCCGGGGATCTAACGGCCTTCTGGAAAAGCTTCACAAGCACGTCGGTACGCAAATGCGCTTTGTGACACAAGTGACGGTACGCATTTCAGATTACGCACATAACCTGCGTACCAGTTATCTGCACCCCTGTGCCAGAGCCATATTATTACTATTATATGGCTCTGCCCTGTACTACAGCAAGAGTATTCTCCGCCGGGACTTCCTGCAACAACACCACGCCGTTATCAAAGATGTTCTATTGAGAAGACGATCACTACGTGACAAAAGTTTTCAAAACCGTGGCTACTGAAATCAATCTTACTAACTGCTGTCTGTGCAATTTACTCCGCGAGTTGGCAGACTTTATTTTGCTTACTTTAACATCGTGTCTCACGGTGGGGCTAAGCCATTTGTTGGTATGGGTGTAGCCTACCCCAGCCATACCCTGGCGCTGCCACTGGTGGCACGTATGGGGCGGGCCATTCTGCACATGCGTTAAATGCGTTAAATATTTTAACGCAATTAATTCAAAAAATTAATTACCGCCGTTAACGCGATAATTTTGACAGCACTAAAAATAACATAAACTGTTAACTTACGGTTGATTCCATTTCATTGGTTAAGCCAAGGGTCCTATGTTCTGTTCTGACAAGAATATCAGAGCTACATTTAGCCTTCAAGAGACTACGTACCAGCTGCTCCTGGGCAGGATGGGTTTGCCGTTTCCATGATGCTTGGCATGGTCCTACTTTGTCCCATGTGGTGATGTCTTCACAATGTGTTCCACATGAGACATCACCTATCAAGGAGAAATAAAGTGAGCAAAAGCCAAAACAATGTTATGTTGATTTGACAACCTAATACCTACCTTTGTTTGTACGAAGCCCTTGTTGCTGCACAGAGGTTCCAACTGATGATAGTTTGAACTGTACAACCTTTTCAGTTTGTGGGTGTCCTGAAGATTTAGGAAATCATAATTATTACTCACAAGCAATATATTTCCAATTACAGCTATAAAACCTAACACTTCTCTTCATATTTACCAAATACTGCTTGTCCAAAGTTGTCCAGAGTGACATCCTGCAAACACTGTGACTTATGCCCTCTCTGCAGCTGCTGTTCCAAAAGTGTTGCGTTTGTGTTGTTGTTCGGTGATGGATGATGTTTCTCATCAGAAAGATATGTGTTGACGGTGCCATATTATTAAGGAAGTAGTTGTTTTTGCGCATACTTGAAAAAAGCTGCTCTGCAACCTGGCTATTTAACCAACCCTGAAGTTCTGGGACTAGGTTGATCCTCCTTAGCACTTCCTGTGGATCGTTGGTGGAATTGATCATACCACACATAGTGGTTTGAGGAACCAGTGAGTTTAGTTTAGTTTGTTGTTCTGAGCAGCTGTGATGTCATCATGGGTTGATGCGGCCAGTCTTCCTTCATGTGGCTTGAAAGGTAGTGATGCTGGGAAACGGAGGTTTGCATGAGTTGCCAAACCTCGAGCAAAATCATACATACTGGCATTTGGCAGATGTTTCCATGACAAAAGAAGATCTGTAAAATCTCTTGGAGACTCTGCCCTGAGGTTGAACTTCAAACTGTAGACCACACCATGAGGGCACAGAATCACTGACCACCCAGTTTTTATGAACAATGTGTGACCCTTACCAGACGCTGTCCAGATTTTCTGGAATATCTTGTCATATCCATGTCTTGTCTTCATCTCCTCCCTTAGTCTATTGACAAGGTCATCCCTTTGAATCTAAATGGCAGGCCATGCACAGCTTGCACACAGTCGAAACCTTTTGAAATACAGACAAGAGAATAGGTAGGACAACATGGCATTACACAACTCAAACAAACATACATAAAGCAGTTGTACCTTCTGCTTTTTAAGCTCATCCACAAGACGATCCTCTGACACCATGCTGAGTTCCGCTTCAGGGGAGGACTTTGAGGAGGATACTTTTTTTAACTCTGTGTTCGACACTGTGTCGGATTTGCGTGTGTTCTTCCCAGTCCATGGGCCCAGTGCTCAAAACTAGGATTTACAGCAACGCTGTTTTTTGCACGACCTGGGTAAACACAAACAATACATTCATAATATGGTATGGTGCATGGAAGGGGTATATACAAAGGGAAATACTAATTAGGAGAAATGCAAGAGCATGTTAATACTTTGGAAAAAGCCACGAGCAATCATCTCACGATGAACAGAATCCCAGACCTCTTCAATGTTAACTTCGCCAATATAGTTCTCAGAGGCCTCTTTCAGATCTCTCACTGAAATAAAAAAACAAACATTTACTTATTCTTATATTTATAACTAACACAAGATTATCATGAACATAAACATGAGACATTGGGACTTACCAGGCAAGTTGAACACTCCTTTTGTGCAGGTCCATCACAACTACTGGAGGACAGTAGCCACAGCAAACACAAGAGTAGGAATAATCATTAGTCGTCAATGCCTCAAAGTGCATGCACCCACTGTCACAATGCACATCTTAGGTCACGCTTGTAGTTTTGTCTGTGTTGGTGTTTTTCTTGTCTTTGGGTTTCCTGTCTTATTGTGTAAAGTGTTCACCCCCGTTTCCTGCCTGTCTGCTTTCTGTCTGTTTCCCTCCCTGATTACCCGATTGTGTTCACCTGTTGTCCTTGTGTTTCTCCTCCCCTGCCCGGCTGTTTCTCGTTGTCATGATTACCCCTTCTTGTATTTAGTCTTGTCTCTTTCTGTGTTCAGTGTTGGGTCATTGTTTGTTGGTGACGGAGTTCACCGGTGTGTGTTCCGTGTCGTGACATTTATCCTTGAAATAAAGGGTTTCTCAAAGGTTATCTGCATTTGGGTCCTGCTTCCTTCACTCCACCGTGACAGAATGACCCAACCAAGAATGGACCCAGCAGACAGTTTGTACGAGGTGAAGTACAAGTTAACATGCTTGAGGAATGACTTTCGATATGCCTCCAGTACTGAAGAGAGGCAGTCAGTTATTTCTGCGGCACGCCAGGAGGTAACCTCAAGGCCCTGGTTGAGGGAGTTGCTCCCCGAGTGGGTGGAGGACTTTTTGGGCAGCGTTGAGGTCAAACCTCTTTCCCGGCCTGCTAGCTCCAGGCATGCTAGCCCCCTGCCTCCCAATTCCCAACCTGACACCATACGTCTCGGCGTGTTCCGTCTGGAGTCAACCTCTGCTTCTTCCCCAGTTCCTGCTCCTGTCCTGGAGCCGTTCTCTGGAACTCTGGCTTTTGGAGGCCCACGGAGCCTCCAAAAGGCTCCTAAGAGAGGGAGTCGCAAGTCCAGACTAGCAGCCCGAGCCCCAAGAGTCATGGTTCCGGCCCCGGCAGCCATGGTTCCAGCCTCAGTCCTGGCCCCAGCAGCCACGGTTTCGGCCCCAGCAGCCACGGTTTCGGCCCCAGCAGCCACGGTTCCAGTCCCGGCCCCAGCAGCCATGGTTCCTGCCCCAGTGCAGGCTCCCGCAGCCATGTTTCCGGCTCCGGGTCCGCCCCACACAGTCATGATCCGGGCTCCAGAGCTGGATCATACAGCCATGTTTCCGGCTCCAGGGCCGGCCCCAGCGGCTATGGTCCCGGCTCCGGGAGCGCCCTATACGGCCGTGTTTCCGGCATCGAAGCTGGAGCTTATAGACAGGGTTCTGGCTTCAGCAGCCATGTTTCTGGCTTCAATTCCGGTCCCAGCAGCCATGGTCCCGACCCCAGCTGCCACGGTCCCATCTCGGTTTCCCTCCTCTGGTTCCTCCTCGAGTCCCCTCTCTAGTTTCCCTCTCGAGTTCCCTCTCGAGTTCCCTCCTCTAGTCTCTCCTCTAGTCCCCTCTTTAGTCTCTGTTCGAGTCCCATCTCTGTTTCCATCTCAAGTTCCCTCTCCAGTTCCCCCTCGAGTCCCCTCTCGAGTTCCCTCCTTTAGTCCCTCCTTTAGGCCCTCCTCTAGTCCCTCCTCGAGTCCCCTCTCTAGTTCCCCTCTCGAGTTCCCTTCTCTAGTTACTCCTCTAGTCCCTCCTCTAGTTTCTCCTCTAGTCCCCTCTGTAGTCCCTTCTCGAGTCCCCTCTCTGTTTCCATCTCCAGTTCCCTCTCGAGTTCCCTCCTTTAGTCCCTCCTCTAGTCCCTCCTCGAGTCCCCTCTCTAGTTTCCCTCTCGAGTTCCCTTCTCTAGTTACTCATCTAGTCCCTCCTCTAGTCTCTCCTCTAGTCCCCTCTTTAGTCTCTGTTCGAGTCCCCTCTCTGTTTCCATCTCAAGTTCCCTCTCCAGTTCCCCCTCGAGTCCCCTCTCGAGTTCCCTCCTTTAGTCCCTCCTTTAGGCCCTCTAGTCCCTCCTCGAGTCCCCTCTCTAGTTCTCCTCTCGAGTTCCCTTCCCTAGTTACTCCTCTAGTCCCCTCTGTAGTCCCTTCTCGAGTTCCCTCTCTGTTTCCATCTCGAGTCCCCTCTCCAGTTCCCCCTCGAGTCCCCTCTCGAGTTCCCTCCTCGAGTCCCCTCTCTAGTTCCCCTCTCAAATCCCCTCTCGTGTTCCCTTCTCTAGTCCCCTCTGGAGTCCCCTCTCCAGTCTCCTCTCGAGTCCCCTCTCAAGTCTCCGCTCGAGTTCCCTCTCCATTCCCTATTCAAGCCCCTACGCAAGTGTCGTTGGAGGTCCCGCCGTCTACTCCCCTGCCGGGGGTCCTGCCAACCCTTTCTCCTGTCCCGTTGGAGGTCCCGCCGTCTACTCCCCTGCCGGGGGTCCTGCCAGCTCTGTGTCCTGTGCCGTTGGAGGTCCCGCCGTCTACTCCCCTGCCGGGGGTCCTGCCAACCCTGTGTCCTGTGCCGTTGGAGGTCCCGCCGTCTACTCCCCTGCCGGGGGTCCTGCCAACCCTGTGTCCTGTGTCGTTGGAGGTCCCGCCGTCTACTCCCCTGCCGGGGGTCCTGCCAACCCTTTCTCCTGTCCCGTTGGAGGTCCCGCAGAATACTCTTCTGCCGGGGGTCCTGCCAACCCTTTCTCCTGTCCCGTTGGAGGTCCCGCCGTCTACTCCCCTGCCGGGGGTCCTGCCAGCTCTGTGTCCTGTGTCGTTGGAGGTCCCGCCGTCTACTCCCCTGCCGGGGGTCCTGCCAACCCTTTCTCCTGTCCCGTTGGAGGTCCCGCCGTCTACTCCCCTGCCGGGGGTCCTGCCAGCTCTGTGTCCTGTGTCGTTGGAGGTCCCTCCGTCTACTCCCCTGCCGGGGGTCCTGCCAACCCTTTCTCCTGTCCCGTTGGAGGTCCCGCAGAATACTCTTCTGCCTGGGGTCCTGCCAACCCTGTGTCCTGTGTCGTTGGAGGTCCCGCCGTCTGCTCCCCTGCCGGGGGTCCTGCCAGCTCTGTGTCCTGTGCCGTTGGAGGTCCCGCCGTCTACTCCCCTGCCGGGGGTCCTGCCAACCCTGTGTCCTGTGCCGTTGGAGGTCCCGCCGTCTACTCCCCTGCCGGGGGTCCTGCCAACCCTGTGTCCTGTGTCGTTGGAGGTCCCGCCGTCTACTCCCCTGCCGGGGTCCTGCCAACCTTTTCTCCTGTCCCGTTGGAGGTCCCGCAGAATACTCTTCTGCCGGCGGTCCTGCCAACCCTATATCCCGTGCCGTTGGAGGTTCTACCAGGGGCCCTGCCAGCCCCATGTCCATCACCGGTGTCGCCGGGGTTCCTGCCAACTCCTGGTCCTTTTCCGTGGGGGATCCTGCCGAAGCCTGTCCGACCGGCTCCGGTTTCTGTCCGGCCGACACCGGGTCCTGCCCGATCTCCGGAACTGGCCCATCAGCGCTTTCCTGCCCGGCCTCCTGATCCTGTCCGGTCGACACCGGCTCGAGCCCGGCCCCCTGAGAGCCGCGGTCTTCGCCCTCGAGCCCGGCCCCCTGAGAGCCGCGGTCTTCGCCCTCGAGCCCGGCCCCCTGAGAGCCGCGGTCTTCGCCCTCGAGCCCAGCCCCCTGAGAGCCGCGGTCTTCGCCCTCGTGCCCGGCCCCCTGAGAGCCGCGGTCTTCGCCCTCGGGCCCGGCCCCCTGACTCTTCCTGCCGTTGCCTTCGCCCTCGGACCCAGGTCCCTGACTCTTCCTGCCGCTGCCTTCGGTCCTCCATGGTCCCCACCTTGGACTCTGTTTTGACCCCGGGCCGTCCGCCCGAGACCCCTTCCTGGTTCTCTGCCTTGTCCCCGGGCAGTCCGCCCGAATCCCCCTTTTTGGACTGTACCTTGCCCCCGGGCCGTCCGCCCGAGACCCCTTCCTGGTCCTCCGCTGTGTTCCTGGGCTGTCAGCCCAAGACCCGTCCTCCGGACCCCCTCCGCCCACCCTGCTTGGGGTTTTGGACTTTGGTGTTTTTTTTTTTTTAGGGACGT
The DNA here is from genome assembly GCF_902827115.2 of Pseudochaenichthys georgianus. Classification (NCBI taxonomy): domain Eukaryota; kingdom Metazoa; phylum Chordata; class Actinopteri; order Perciformes; family Channichthyidae; genus Pseudochaenichthys; species Pseudochaenichthys georgianus. The sequence goes on along the minus strand of NC_047505.1, from coordinate 262,844 downwards.
CTGGAATCCGTCCCTTGAGGGGGGGGTTCTGTCACAATTCACATCTTATGTCACGTTTGTAGTTTTGTCTGTGTTGGTGTTTTTCTTGTCTTTGGGTTTCCTGTTTTATTGTGTTAAGTGTTCACCCCCGTTTCCTGCCTGTCTGCTTTCTGTCTGTTTCCCTCCCTGATTACCCGATTGTGTTCACCTGTTGTCCTTGTGTTTCTCCTCCCCTGCCCGGCTGTTTCTCGTTGTCATGATTACCCCTTCTTGTATTTAGTCTTGTCTCTTTCTGTGTTCAGTGTTGGGTCATTGTTTGTTGGTGACGGAGGTCACCGGTGTGTGTTCCGTGTCGTGACATTTATCCTTGAAATAAAGGGTTTCTCAAAGGTTATCTGCATTTGGGTCCTGCTTCCTTCACTCCACCGTGACACCCACGGAGGATAGTGTCTCTGGCAGGACATTTTACTTTCATCACAACTTCCAGGGTCAGTGTATGTTTTGGTCATTGCCTTTTCTTTTCACAAATGGATATTCAAAAACAAAAAACTACTGGATATTTGATTTTCGTTTTTTCAAATTGAAAAACCAAAATTGAAATACAAGGCGTTTTTCTTTATCATGGTCAAAAATGGATTTACTAAACTTAAAAAACGGGATGATTTTCATTTTCTACTTTTCAAAACAAAAAACTAAAATCACTAGAAAACAGAAACAAAAAAAACCCCCGTCTTTTCATATTCTGCTACCGGAAGTTGTCTTTCAAAATAAGAGCGCAGATGAGGACGGCCAATCCGTGTATCTACGGGCCATTTGTTTTCACAATGAAGGAGTTTGGGACTACTTTTCTCCGCGCCGTTCCTAATGAGCTTGCTTTAAAAGAAGAAACACTCAAAAAAACCAGGACGAGGGTTAAACAAATCTGTTTTAATCATAAACGGTAATAATGCAATACCATATAATACATTACCATACAAAGCCATATCATATGAGTAATGTCAGGAGTATGCCTACTCCTGGCCTTGTTCACAGGCTGCCCCGACATCCCGGTCCGGGCCGCGCGTGAAGAGAGGACGAAGCAACAAGTTGCACGTCCCAAAACCAACAAAGGGGTGGAGTTTCATTTGGGAGATACCAACACGCTGTCTCACAGGGAATCAGCGCGGGCAGCTTTGAAAGCCACAGGTGTTGGGAAGGCCTGCAGGATGCACCTCATTAAAATCAGGGGAAATGTCCCTCCCAATTTGCAAAGCCTATCGATGGTTTAACCCAGAAAAACACTGGGATAATCTTTTCACTCAAAACAGAAATCACCATTAATTCTGCATCTTCCTTCTTCACAAATAGCTTAAAACACTCTTTTGATAAACAGGTAAAAAGTCAAACAAAAAGACTATTGCGCTAATCTACTTTTAAGAAAAAGGGAACATTGTTTCAGGAATCTATAAAAAACCTCTCTATGGTAGAGGAAAAATGTACTTTTTGTTCCTTCAACTACTAACACACAGGAATGTATAAACCCACACATATACTATTCAAGATATGTAGACTTCCCTGAAACATGAAAATGCTTGAGATCTTAAACATAATATACTCTCCCCCACCAAGCACCCTGTCCTGCATACCTTCACCTCCCCCACATAGCAATAAAACCCAGTTTACTCTTAACAGCCCTTTGTCTATCGCCATTTTAGTCCTCACATTTATGAAAGGATAAACCAGAGAAATCACTATAAAACACAAACACAGGTATTGTTTGAACAGTATTCACTTAACTGCTACTATTGATAATTACCAGAGAAACTCAAAGGGACCTCTTTTAATATCTGGAAATTGCAACAAGACTTTCTGCCATTTTAAATGTAACACCCTTCTTCGGTACAATATCTCACATCAATTTCCACAACAACGAAAACAGCCAAGGGCCTTTCTCACTTCTCTTATTTTTCATTTCCTCGCTCCTTGGTCTCGGTCTCACCGGAAGTTGATTTGTCTGCGCCATCTTGAGGAGCGATAACCGAGGAACCACCAGACCATCCTCCGGTGAAATCCTCAGACACTCGCGCCGCCCCCTTACTGTGTATCGCTCACTGATTGGACGATGCAGCGCATGCAATGATCTGATGCTTCTTGACATGAGAGCAGTTTCCCAGCGGAGTGAAGAAAACACATGAACCTCACGAGAGTCACTCCTCAGTTTATACCGTGTTTTGTTTAAATTCATGTTTCATTTAGTTACAAATATGTGATATATCTGAACAACAACGGGGTCACAAATCATTTTATTCATTTATTGGATACATTTTCATGATCGCTTTTTTCGTTATACATTTTCATTTATTGTCATTTCCATTCAGTCATTAAGTGCTATTAAAATGTGAATGTGCTACATATCCACACAAAGTGTGCAATCCAATGAATGTTAATCTAACTGGGTTTTGATAGATAACATATCTCTTTTTCTTCTCTCAATTATTTTATTTCTATTGTGCACTCTAATCAATATTAATCAAACTAATGTTCGTTTATACATTTTAAGAATGCCGTTTATCTTTTTTGAGAATGAGTTCTTATTTGATTTATTTGGGTCTACAACAGATGATACAAATGTTTGTGTCAGTAAATGTGTGCTAACAGAGGCGGGTGTGTGTGGAAATAACGGGGACAGAGCTGCTGTCAGACGATCAGCTGTGCAGCGTCATCACAAACGGACGTCGCTTCATGTGACGCTCCGGAGGAAAGGACGTCCCATTGCTCTTAAAACTAATTTCCCTGCTTCTCGTGGTTTCCTTGCGTCTCTCCGGTCCCTCCATGCTTCCCTGGTGGGAGGGACTAGTCGCAGGGAAACGACGCAAGTGAGGGACGCAAGGAATTAATTTAACCGAAGTGAGAAGGGCCCCAAGACACATTGAGCCCAGATAATGAATGTTATTGAGGGCTGGAAATATAATATGACAACATTGTTAGGAGATTTCAACTATACAGCGATCCTGCACTGCGGTCACTCAGCCGTCTCTCGAGTTTGTTATTATTTTTTCTGCCAATAGTTATTTGTGAGATCGATCCTGTTGGACTCAGTAGCCTACTAGTGAAACTACTCCCACAACAAGTACTATGAAGTACTTACTGTGTACTTTTTGAGTAATCCTCTGTCAATGTCCTCTCCCGCAACCCTGTCTCCTAAAAATTACGTTCCCACAGAACTAAACTGCATTCTCAATTACGTTTAGCTCGAAACGTATTTACTCCCACGTTACGTTCGTTATGAACGTAACTCAAATACGTTTATTTTCTACATATCTTCTCGAAACATATTTTCTCCCACGTTACGTTTCTTATGAACGTATCTTTAAATACGTTTATTTTCTATATATCTTTGCTATTTATTGTCTTGCTTATAATAATGATAATAGTCATTTATAAATATCATTTTAGAGCACACATTTGAAATCAGTAGGCGAGGCTGTAATTTCTCCAGCTGTTACTCTCATGAGCGAGGCAGAAAATAATAGTTTTAACATGCCACAAAGCTGCTGTGTCGTTTATTGCACCTCAAACGTTAAAACAAATCCAGTTACGTGTTTCTGTACTTCCTCTAAGAAGAAAGGACAGTAACAGAAGATCTCTGTGACGCCAGATGTGGTGTTGTTAATGCGATATTATATCCGAAAAACATTTCAGTTTAGGATGGCCGAAGACACGACACTACCCATAATCCCCAGCTATCGTTTGGGACTACAGTCCCGTTGACAAACCCCGTGATTAATCTTCAAGCTCTGGGATTGGATGTTTGAGTGGCAGTGCACCAAGGTTACGCCGAGCGTCAAGCTCTTTGAAATGGAACGAAACCACGGCAGACTATTCAAAACTGGACTCGAACGCCCCCCCAGAACTACACATGCTGGCTATTGCGTTTCGCAACATGTTCTCTATGGCACGTCTCTACTGGGAATTGTAGTTTTAAAAGACGTTTTTCCCAAATGTAGAAGTTGACAGTATTAAACTGTGTACAGCCCTGGAGGTTTAGGTGATAGGAAACACATTGGTGTGTACACATTTAAAACATATAATTACTAAATGGGTGAAAATCGCTTGTATTCATAATGGGCAGCATTAATATATACCCACATGACAGCTCATTGTTACTTTGTAATTCTACTCCACTACAATTCAGAGGTTAACCTGGTATTTTTACTCCACTACATTTATTTTAGTTACTTTGCAGATTCTGATTAATGATGTGAAATATAAACAACCCTTAAAGCAGACTTTAGTTACACCTGAGTCAACCTGATCTCACCAGAATGCGTGACTCCACCACGACTCCTTAACACCACAATGCGTGGTGGAGTCACAAACTTTGTTACATTTGCGTGTCGGCACCACACAAACAACCCCTATGTAAAGTGAACGAGGCTCCTTTGTCGTGGTGCACACACGCATTTCTACAACGGCCCGCAGTGAGCTTTTATTCTATACAACGTTTTTAAAATCTACTATAAGCTTGTAGTAACTCACGGGAGGCTTCTTTTATTTTATTTGTATTCATAATAATTTTTATTTTTCGTCAGAATGTAAAAATTACATTAGTTACGAATTTGTGTTCTCAAAAAACAGTGCATTGTGTGTAATGCAACTGTGATTTTTATTAAATTAGTTTCGGAGTTTCGGAGTTTTAGGATGGCCGAAGACACTACACTACCCAGAATCCTCAGCTATCGTTTGGGACTACACCATGTGCTTAGCTTGACAAACCCCGTGATCAGTCCTCAACCTCTGTGATTGGATGCGCGACGTTTACACAGAGCGTCCAAAAGGACTTTGAAATGGAATGAAACCCATCGACGGCACACTATTCAAAACAGGAATCGAACGTGTCCTACCCCCCCCCCCCTCCCCCCCTTAGGTCACAGGCTCCTCCAACAGTGCTACGCAATAAAACAGATACACAGAAGAAATAGTGCAATAAGAGTCTATATACAAGTGATTGGAATATGATATATTAGATAAATAATTTCTAAGTAGCAGCCAGATGAATGTTATTTCTAAGTTCAGGTGTTTAATAGTCTTCTGGCCCGTGGGATGAAGCTGTCTCTGTGTCTGGTGGTTTTAGTCCGAATGCTGTGGTACCGCCTGCCAGACTGCAGCAGACAGAACCGTTTGTGGCTGGGGTGATGGTGGTCTTTTATAATCCTGAGGGCTTTCTTTAAGGTTAACCTGGTATTTTTACTCCACTACATTTATTTTAGTTACTTTACAGATTTGGATTAATGATGTGAAATATAAACAACCCTTAAATCAGACTGTATATAATTGCTATTTTGCACATCCCTTTCAAGATTTCAAGATTTTCTAAGGTTTATTGACATATCATATACACAACAGTGTAGTTATGCAATGAATGAAAAACTTGGGTCACAGGTTCCTCAACAGTGCATTACAAGACATCTATCAATGTGTGTATACTTCCACCATTACACTGTCGTATTCTGCACATTTCTTTAAATAAAGCCTTATTAGTTAGCACATCCTCCTATCAGGCACTAAACTGTTTTACTCTAGATATCATTTGAGTATCTTCTTGATATTTTCTATTCTATATTTATATAATTGACCTTCTACTTTCCAGCTATTTTGTATGTACTCTTAATATTTGAATGTTTTCATAAAATATAACACATTCAAAAGTGCGTTACAAAAATGAAAGACATTAAGAAAAAGGCATTTTAAACAGTCGTTAAAAAGCAACACAATCTACCTGCATTGCAATTACTCTAAACGTGTAATAACGTGCTTTAACCAGTAGGTGGTTTGGGTTAAAAGCATAGGTTAAAAGGCTGTCAAGTTTACAGTGTTAACAAAATAAAATATACTGCTGTTTCCGGTTTAGTTTACGACGAATATTATTTTGTTATTGTTTTGATATTTGTAACACAAAAGCGATGGAAAAAACCCATAGCAACCAAAAAAAGATGGTCTTAACATGACCCAGTCGTCTAGTAGTTAATAAAAAACAATAATATCAAAACAAAATATTACTACTAACTTTATTGTGAAATTAAAACAGAACGGTAAAAGAATAGTTTCCGGTTTATTCTGATGCCCGATCTCTGTAGATAAATAAAGAACTAAGACAGATGTGTAATATTTAATGCAGCCAAACCATTTATTACAATGCATTCATGTGATGACTTTCAAAGAGTAAAGCAAGCACTGCTGAATAAAGTATGATTTTCTCTTTTACGAAACGTTTTTTTTCATATGGAATGCAGTTGGAGGTCAACCAATCAAAGAGCTTGAGGGCTGATCACGGGGTTCATGGTGTAGTCCCAAATGATAGCTGAGGATTCTGGGTAGTGTAGTGTCACCTGCCGTCCAAAAACTCCGAAAAAATATTTGTTTCTCCGAATCGAAGGGGGAAAATACAAAAGCATTGCACACAATTCAAACCAATCAATGTTGTGTAATTAACAAGGACAAGTTGGTGTTTTTTAGTCGATGAGTAGTGCAGATATCACTGTAAAATCAATCGACAGTAAGGAGAATAGGCTACTACTTCCGGGTTGTAAAAATTCTCCGTATCCAATGGGAATGGACGCTCGTAATACAAGACATGATCATTATCTTTTAAATAACGTTAACTAAAGGGAACAATCTATTTGACACAGCTGAAGCTCTGGCCTTCCTTAAAAACTAACTAATTTAATAAAAATCACAGTTGCATTACACACAATGCACTGTTTTTTGAGAGCACAAATTCGTAACTAATGTAATTTTTACATTCTGACGAAAAATAAAAATAATTATGAATACAAATAAAATAAAAGAAGCCTCCCGTGAGTTACTACACGCTATAAAGTAGATTTTAAAACGTTGTATAGAATAAAAGCTCACTGCGGGCCGTTGTAGAAATGCGTGTGTGCACCACGACAAAGGAGCCTCATTCACTTTACATTGGGGTTGTTTGCGTGGTGCCGACACGCAAATGTAACAAAGTTCGTGACTCCACCACGCATTGTGGTGTTAAGGAGTCGTGGTGGAGTCACGCATTCTACGTCACTTTACAGCCCCGCCCACTTTTGGGGAAACCAATGCTGTCATTTGAACGGCGATGAAGCCTGAAGGCACAGAGATCTTCTGTTACTGTCCTTTCTTCTTAGAGGAAGTATAGAAACAGACATAAACATGCACGCACGTACGCACGCACGCATGCACACACAAAGAAAACCTTTTGAATTCATATAGAGTTGTTTTTTCTATTTCTTCTGAATTGTAGAAATCCTTGGTGTTTCAATACCCTCGTATTATATCATTGTTGCCCTGAGGCAACAAACCAACCCCTGGTTGAGGGGTGTGGGGGGGTCACACATGTTATAATTGATATAATATCAGGGACGCATCTGTCGTTATTCCAACCCAGTTTAGATTTAACCACGCCCACTTCCGCATTACGCAAGAACGTAGCTCTACGCGATAGCGTCATAGACTTCTTCTTCGGCAGTTATAGCGGTCGCGGTAAAGCAGGATATTGAATAGTTGTTTTTTGTCTTTCCAAAGGATTTGTTGACTGAAAGTAAACGATCCTGTAATCAAAGCCATATCGAAGAGTCCTGAGATTGTATTACTGGTCTTTTATCATCTATAACTAGCCTGTGTGTATTCTCAAATGTCGTTTTCAGGACAAACAAAAGACGTTTTAAATATCTTATCAGCTGGTGTAAGTGCAGAAATATTGAATATAACCTTGACTATTACTGTGTACTTCATTTATCTGACAGCATTATTTAATGATACTATTATATATATATATATATATACACATTTATTCATTTATAAACATATAAACACACACTTATATGTACTCACACATGTATTTATTCATTTATACACACAGATGTATTCATTCATTTATACACACACTCACATATATACACTTTATATTAATTCCTTTGTACCACACACACATATATATATATATATATATATATATATATAAACAAAACAACACAATATAATAAAAACAGTTGCAATAATAACATAATATGGTATGATCTAAACCTGGAGAAGCAGCGTTCAGTTATTATGCTCCAAATATCTGGAACAAACTCCCAGAAACCTGCAGGTCCGCTGCAACTCTGACTACTTTTAAATCCAGACTAAAGACTTTTCTTTTGTCGCTGCTTTTAATTGAACTATTCATATCTTAAACTGCACTGTAACTTTTATCCATGTACTTTTTCCTTTTAATGTTTATTTTATTAGCTTTTCTTTTTTAATGCTTAATGTCTTTCATTTTTTTTAAAGCACTTTGAATTGCCTTGTGTTGAAAAGTGCTATATAAATAAACTTGCCTTGCCTTGCCTATGATCAATTCTACCCTTTTGTTTATATTTCAATTAAAAGATATTTTTCAAAATCAATATTGGTGGGGGCTCTTTTGCAAAGATAATCAATAACACCACCTGACAGTTGTTGCAGATTATACAGCATTACTTGTTACTTACACACATGTGCGATGGTCCCAAAAAAGCCAAAATCCGCACTGTAAAAAGATATATACATTTATTAGGCACTCTGAATAAGAGTTGACTGTGTAATAATCATGCCTTTTAATTGGTGTATATGTCAGACCAGGTGAAGGCTGGGACAGTGGGAGGGGTGAGGTAGGAGCAGGGGACTGCTGAATGCTGAAGTCCCAGGATACAATCCCAAATTGACTGCATGATCCACTTACCTGTTTGCATCAACTGCAGGGGTCATCTGATGTCCTTTAGGTTGGATCAACACCAGCCTCTGGAAAGATGTCATGACTGCAGAGGGCAGTGGACCTTTAGTCATGTAATACTGTGATGTAGGGTAATCCGTTTGGATTAACAGGGAGGTTATATTTCAGCATTTGAGATACAGCTTGAGGCCTGATTTGGTAAAAAGCCCACTTACCACGACAAGGTACAGGCCATACATGGGATAAGATATGACAAAGACATAAGGTGAAAAACAAATGAGAAAGAAAGGCATACACATATACAAACAGGTACATAAAGGGTGTAGAGGGGCACCGAATACCAGTGTCCTGCCTCTAAACAGAGGGATGGGGTGAAGAGGAGTCAGAGCATGTAGAGGGGCACTGAGTGTCCTGCCTCTAAACAGAGGGATGGGGTGAAGAGGAGTCAGAGGGTGTAGAGGGGCACTGACTAGTGTCCTGCCTCTAAACAGAGGGATGGGGTGAAGAGGAGTCAGAGGGTGTAGAGGGGCACTGACTAGTGTCCTGCCTCTAAACAGAGGGATGGGGTGAAGAGGAGTCAGAGGGTGTAGAGGGGCACCGACTAGTGTCCTGCCTCTAAACAGAGGGATGGGGTGAAGAGGAGTCAGAGGGTGTAGAGGGGCACTGACTAGTGTCCTGCCTCTAAACAGAGGGATGGGGTGAAGAGGAGTCAGAGCATGTAGAGGGGCACTGACTAGTGTCCTGCCTCTAAACAGAGGGATGGGGTGAAGAGGAGTCAGAGGGTGTAGAGGGGCACTGACTAGTGTCCTGCCTCTAAACAGAGGGATGGGGTGAAGAGGAGTCAGAGGGTGTAGAGGGGGCACTGACTAGTGTCCTGCCTCTAAACAGAGGGATGGGGTGAAGAGGAGTCAGAGGGTGTAGAGGGGCACCGACTAGTGTCCTGCCTCTAAACAGAGGGATGGGGTGAAGAGGAGTCAGAGGGTGTAGAGGGGCACTGACTAGTGTCCTGCCTCTAAACAGAGGGATGGGGTGAAGAGGAGTCAGAGGGTGTAGAGGGGCACTGAGTGTCCTGCCTCTAAACAGAGGGATGGGGTTGAAGAGGAGTCAGAGCGTGTAGAGGGGCACTGACTAGTGTCCTGCCTCTAAACAGAGGGATGGGGTGAAGAGGAGTCAGAGGGTGTAGAGGGGCACTGACTAGTGTCCTGCCTCTAAACAGAGGGATGGGGGTGAAGAGGAGTCAGAGGGTGTAGAGGGGCACTGACTAGTGTCCTGCCTCTAAACAGAGGGATGGGGTGAAGAGGAGTCAGAGCGTGTAGAGGGGCACTGACTAGTGTCCTGCCTCTAAACAGAGGGATGGGGTGAAGAGGAGTCAGAGCGTGTAGAGGGGCACTGACTAGTGTCCTGCCTCTAAACAGAGGGATGGGGTGAAGAGGAGTCAGAGGGTGTAGAGGGGCACCGACTAGTGTCCTGCCTCTAAACAGAGGGATGGGGTGAAGAGGAGTCAGAGCGTGTAGAGGGGCACTGACTAGTGTCCTGCCTCTAAACAGAGGGATGGGGTGAAGAGGAGTCAGAGCATGTAGAGGGGCACTGAGTGTCCTGCCTCTAAACAGAGGGATGGGGTGAAGAGGAGTCAGAGCGTGTAGAGGGGCACTGACTAGTGTCCTGCCTCTAAACAGAGGGATGGGGTGAAGAGGAGTCAGAGGGTGTAGAGGGGCACTGACTAGTGTCCTGCCTCTAAACAGAGGGATGGGGTGAAGAGGAGTCAGAGGGTGTAGAGGGGCACCTCTAAACAGAGGGATGCAATAAATACATTAATGTTTTTTTGAATGGCTGGTGTTCAACACCACTGCCAAACTTAAACTGTGCTGTTTCACAGGGCGCCCAGAAAATAAACGCCGACTTGAGCCAGCGCCTGACTTCCTGCGTGCAACAGCTGTAGGCTGGCAGCTAATCATCGGGCCTTGACGTCTGGCAGCCCGCCTTAAAATGGCGGCCCGTTTGCTGGTCAGGCTGCCAGAGTTCCCAAAGGAATGGAAGGCTGACAGCAGTTTGGAGGGCTTGCTTCTCAGGACATGGCACTGCTTAGCCATTGCCAGTAGCCCAGCAGTGAAATGTGGATCCTGGCAATGACTTTTCATTTCTTCTATCATGTTATCCACAAGAGAGACGTCATCTGATGCGATATCTAAGAGGGAAAAATATTTAAATTAAAGGTTTATTTTTTAAGTTGATATTATACATATAGTAACAATTTATTATTTCATCAATCTATTAAGCACCAAAATGATGTGTGAACATAAACCTGCACACTCACAACTCACCTTCTTGTGGCCTATCACCAGTGACACTGGAGGGCTGGGCTTGTTCTGTCAAGACACCTGTGAAGAGTAGCATATGATAGTATTCAGTTCATTTGTATTAACTATTTCAGTGCCTCTTTTCTGATGTTATGGTCCAAGGGGAAAGAAAAGTCTAGGTATAAATATATTGTGTGTGTGTGTGTGTGTGTGTGTGTGTGTGTGTGTGTGTGTGTGTGTGTGTGTGTGTGTGTGTGTGTGTGTGTGTGTGTGTGTGTGTGTGTGTGTGTGTGTGTGTGTGTGTGTTCAGTTGGAATGTTCATAACAAACCTTCATCTTGTTGCTCCTGAGGCGTAGTGATTGGTTCATGAGTGCCTACAGATACCAAGAGATACATCAATTATGTGTGTCTCACATGGTATTGGTGGTGGACATGGATAATATAGAACTACTTTGTTATTTTGATTTAAAGTTTCAATTATTTTATATAATTACGCCATTATTAATTAAGTGTTGTGTATTACTTACTTCTAAACGACTGACATGATTGTATTTCAAGTCTGAGGGGTTGGAGGAAATCCAAAGAGATGGTTTCTATAAAACATTAATAAGGGATCAACATAAATTCAAAAATAAACAGAGTATATCCTTTATTTTGTAATCAAAACATGAAATGTTGGCAGTCTCATTACACCAGTTATTGTTAAAATATTGACTTTACCTGCCGAGGTCAGTTTCATCAGCTCTGCTCTCATCTCTGGGTTATCGGTAGAAAAGAGTGACAAGCAGCTGTAATGTTTCATCACTGCTGCGTGGTGCTTACAAGGCGCTCCCGTTTGCAGGGCAAGAACACAGCTCCAAGTCCATGTCTGCATCATACGTTTGGGTGGATCCCTTCACCACAAACTTCTTGACCTCAATCTGCAAAATCACAAGTCAAACAAGGATACATGTATTTGTTACACAAGTGACATATGTGCGCATTGATTCCTTAGTGATAAACCTATAGCATGTTGTGTTTTCAGCTGTTATATCCATTACCTGCTGAATACGCGATGCTGCAATGTTGCCATCTTGGGGGGAGGAATTGTGCTCGCTGGAATGATTCCCAGCGTCCAAGGGCAACATCAACGATGCGTGCCTCATAATAGGTCTCCAGCCTCGAGGTCAGCAGATCAAACAGCTGAGGAAGGTTGAAGGCCTTTGTCCTCTGCAGTATTTTGTCCTTGAGGACACGCATTGCCGCTTCTGCAAAATTGTTGGTATTGTTTCCTCTGGTGAGGAAACTGCCTCTATACCTGAGGGCCCAACACTCTCTTCTGTCGTACAGCCGGTCCAAGTACCTGAGGAACTTCTCATACCTGCAATTGGTTAAAACAAGAACAAAGTATCCAAACAGTAAAGCTTAATCACTTCATTACATTGGGTGTTGGATGTTATTTGATAAGAATAAGTCAATTTCTCTCATGGCTAAACAAAACATCACTAACTTGTCTGTATTAAACACTAACCTGGCTGCATGGATGCCCTCTTGCCTCGCTGTGAAGCCTATCCACACCGCCTATCTCCTGACAGTAAAGCATCTCTTTTACAATGGCAAAAAGTGCCGGTCTGTCTCCGTGAGTGACTCCACTCTCCTTCCTCCACAGCCACCTCCAAACTGCTTGTAGCAGATGGAAGCAGCACAGGAGAAGTGTGGCCTTAGGACATGCTTTTCCCAGAGCTCCCCTCTCTGCCCTACAGTCATCTGTGATGACCAGTTGTGGCCCTTCGTGTCCCCTGCCAGCAAAGCCCTTCTCTCCAACCACTTGTTTTAGCTGTTCCAGCCCTTGCGCAATAGTCTGCTCATCCTCAGACTGGCAGAGGAGAATGCCCAGAGGGAGGCCACCTGCACAGCTGTGGGTCAGGAGGAGGAATACCTGCAGTTCTCCCTGTCCATATTCTCTGAGGAATCTATAGCCGCGTTCACACTGCGGTACTTTTCCCATAAAGGTTCATGCGAACTTAGTTCATGCGAACTCTTTAGTTCTCATGAACTAAGTACAGATCGCGTTCACACCAGAACAAGTCCCTGGGGGAGGATTAGGCAAATGAAGCCGCTGACGTCACTTCTTCTTCTTCTGCTTTGGGTTTACTGGCAGGCCGCAAACCACTTCACGGCGTATACTGCCCCCGGAGTCCCCGGCCGGAAGTCCCCGGAGTTGGGGAAGGCTTCAGTAGAAGCTGCTGGGACTCCCAGCAGCTTCTACTGAAGCCTTCCGAGTAAATCGCCAGAACGCCGACACCTCCTCATCTCCACCGCTCCCATGTTTTATTTTGTGTTGCCATAAGTTAGTCTCTCTGCGTTTCTGCGCTGGGCTAATGCTAATGCTAATAATGCTAATGCGAGGATAATAAAATGGCGGCTTCACAAAACTTTTTGGGAGTTTTACGGGGCATGGTTTGCAATTCGCCCAGCCAATCAGAAATATAGCTCTTTTCTCAAAAAAGAGCCGCTCGAAAGTCCCTGCTCTCGAGCGGGGACTTTCGAGGGGGTAAAAAGGTTCGCATGAACTACTTTTAGTACCGGCTCTTTTTGGTGTGAACGCGATCATGAACTAAGTTCGCATGAACCTTTGTGGGAAAAGTACCGCAGTGTGAACGCGGCTAATGCCATGTTCTGGCTGGTACATTGTACGTCACCATGACTCTCCCAAGGCGACTATATTGTTTCAAAGTCGGCTCGTGGATTGAAAAACAATATTGCCTGTGGGTCTCTTCAAATGCCACTTCGACACAGAGCGGCGTGGGCTGTCTGGGCATTGTTTGGCCTTTTCACACAGATTGCCCTTTTAGCCTCACCAAAGAATTTCAACTCCACCATTTCAGATAAGATTCTTCGGTAGCTGTTACACTGCAGTACTCCAGTGACCGGATGTGTTCACAATGGCTAAATAAGAATCCACTTCTCAGAGCCATTAAGTGATACTGCCTGCAAACCTCTAACTTGCACTGAATGTTGTGAACATGACCCCAGGTCTTTCTTTGGACATGTATTGGCACAGAGAAGCCCTGACTTGCTTTTTGGACTGCAGATATCCCCAATGTTGCATCAACACAGACACTCTTTAAATAATTTATTTCCGTTATGTCCTTTGATTTTGTTGTGTGTTTCCTCTTGATGTGTTTGCCCAGGTTTCTTTGGTAGCAAATCAGGGTGCAGTGTGGGCATTTAACCTTTTTCAGAGTTGATTTAGTTGTTAATTTAGTAAATTGGACACCAGAAGATGATACTAGTGGGGAGGAAGATCCAGGTTTCGAAGTTTCAATGTCAGCCACTTTTGCAATCAAGCCGGGAGTGGGGGACGCCGTTGTTGTTGGAAGCAGGAGAGAGAGCACAGCTGATGTGTTGGGTTGCGGTGAGGAAGAGGGTGGACCAGGGCAATGTTCAGAAGCTGATGTGGATGGCAACGTGTGGCAAGCCTCCAGGTGTCCCTCCATATCTCCTCTTCTTACAATGGTTGTTGCACATTGAGGGCAAAGGAAGTGAGCCAAGTCTCTGCAGGTTAAATGGCACTTGGAGATTGCCATACCTAAGAGAAAGTCAAGAAAAATAAGTTTGCCAATGACAGACACGAAACAAGGACAAAAACAAGCACACACGTGTATCAGTACATGTGTGTGTTACCTTTAAACATTATGCCATTTTTAAGTGCTTCTCGAGTCGGGATGGTGCGCAGGGTTTGAATGTGGGGCACAAAGGACAGTGGAACATGTTGTGCAGCGTTTCACTGCAGGCTTGGCAGAGCCATAGAGGACAACAAACAGGAACAAATGTTACAAAATGTGTGGTTATAGACTAAAACTTCAATTAAAACAATACTTGATACGGCCAGTCTTTGCACACTGTTTAAGTGTGAAAACAGCTTATTTCACTATACATTACATTCTACAACTAACGGCCAGAAACGATAGAAACACTTTTAATCTGCATTATCTCTTCTTTTAAAAGACATCAGTGTCATTGTCAACAACAACACATGCAGACCTACCCTTGCTAACGTCTTTACACACACGGTTAATAAAGCCGAACTGACAAACACTTAGCTAACAATGTAAAAAGACTATATAAATATATATTTTTCACATTACTCATTCGATTATTATTGGTTTTAGTAATAACGTAATTAATAAAGCTGTGAAAGCAGAAAGCTATGAAAAAGAATTGCAAGCAGACATTCAAGTGTACAACTATTGCACAATGTATTAAAGAAATTAGTTCAGTAACAAAAACACATGCTTGTACATCGGCACACACACACACACACACACACACACACACACACACACACACACACACACACCACACACACACACACACACACACACACACACACACACAGTAAGGAAATATTTGTATGTATTCATGCAAACTGTGTGGAGACAGTGAGGGTCAGAGGTGTTTGTTTGGGCTGACTGGAAAAGACGACCAGTTGTCCTTAAACTCCACCCCTTCCTGTATCATTTGGTATGAAAGCCTATCCAGCTTGCTGTTCTCGCGCTCTCTTCTCGCGTCGCTCGGACTGGAACGTCGTGGCGGCCTGTGGGCAGGAGCCAGGAGTAGGCCAACTCCTGACATTATACATATGATACGATATGGTTGTGTATGGTAATGTATTTGATTGTATTGCATTGTATATTACCATTAAAGTGGATTATTGTTTAACGGTTAAGTGTATGCTCTGGATTCCCTTCATGTAAGATAACAGCTTGTTTAGGGACGCGCGGAGATTTGGAAATGCGGCCTAGTTATTTACTAAATCTCCTAACAACACACACACACACACACACACACACACACACACACACACACACACACACACACACACACACACACACACACACACACACACACACACACACACACACACACACACGGTTACTTAAGGTTTCTCACGCAACTGCTTCGTAGTAAATAAGACATACCGGCTTGTCTCCATGTATCACAACTCGTGCTCAGTTCCCCATGTCTCGGTAAATGAGTGCATTAAATTGCCTTCCATCAACTTTTTTTTGTATTACCGCTGATGATATTGAGACGCATCAGAGAATAGCGGCATAGGTGGCCTATGATAAGCAAATGATATGCTCTGCAAGTATATATATATATTATATCGATAAATGTTGTTTTGTCTGCGAAACAATACATTTAGACTGCATTCATTGTTTTGGATAGTGCAAACAGGTCACGCACCTTACCTTACTGATTTGCAAAAACCATCAGACGAGTCCTTCGGTGGGCGGGGGAAAAAACGTGTTCGTCAGAATCGTCACTTTCTGTACTGACAGTGGAGGTGTCCTGACAGTGGAGGTCTGCAGGCAGACCCCTCTCCTTTATATAGGCATTTCTTCCCTAACAATAGTTTGTGCGCTGATCAGGGGGTACTTGGCTGAATTCTTTTTTCAAAGGGGGTACATGAGTGAAACAAGTTTGAGAACCACTGAGTTGGAGGACTTGTTGGTAATTATTATTCATTCTGAGTTACTCTGTACCTTGCCCAAATGGCATTTCTTCTCAACATTAATGTAATATATAAAAAAAGTAAGCTAAATTATTTAACTGTATTATAGAAACAATTAACTGTGAGATGTTCATTGGAGAATAACGAAATAAGTTAAGAAGATGTTTTGTTCTCAAAGTTGTCCCAAACAACACTCGGGTTGTTATCTCTACACCGTCAGGGGAAGGCAAGGCCAGTTTATTGCGCTCACAAATCTCTACGCTGACAGAATGCAGTATTAATCAGTATTTAAACAGGCTCCGTCATCATATCAGACAGAGGTGGTGTGCTGGCACTAACCAACAGGACGGCATGGTTACCAGTCTGACCTGCATGTTGTTCCGCACAAGAAGCCTAAATTGGCCGATGTCTACAAGCGTTTAGTGAAACAAATCAAAGCTGCCTGGTGGAAACGGTGCTGCCCGGACTCCGCTTCCAAACTGGCAGCTGAACAGGCCAGGCCACCCAGGGTGCGTGCACACACACACACACACACACACCACACACACACCACACACACACACACACACACACACACACACACCACACACACACACACACACACACACACACACACACACACACACACACACACACACACACCACACACACACACACACACACACACACACACACACACACACACACACACTACAGTGCCATGCCTGTGGAGTGTGCCACCCTGCTTTGGAGGTTGGTAGCTTGGCTGTGAGCTTTGGCTAGCCCCCCCACACACACACACACACACACACACACACACACACACACACACACACACACACACACACACACACACACACACACACACACACACACACACACCACACACACACACACACACCACACACACACACACACACACATTCTTAGCTTTCAGGTCATGCCAAGACTGCACAGTCTGCTCGTTCCATGTGGCTGATTGTCTGGCTACTTCCTCTTCCTTTTTCTCATCCTTTCGGTTTTATCTCGCTGTTTTTTCCAACTCTTTCTTTATAGTGAACACAAAACTCTAATTAATCAATACATGTTCTCTGTGAAGGGTAAATTACAGGTAAAACTGGTAAATAGATACAGTAAAAGCATAGGTGGATTTTGCGGGGGGCAGTGGTTGAAGTGGCTAGTGCTAGCTAGTGGCTGAAATATGTTACAGCATTACTACGTCTAAAACTGTTCCAATATTTTAATAGATGTAATATAATGATTGTTACAATACAAATCTGAATAATATCATGTTTTGTTTGAAATAATTTCATTTCTGAGCACTCGCATGTTGTGACGTGTGTGTGTGACGTATGAGGTTAAGGACACAAGTTCCCTCGTTTTTTTTTGCATACAAGTGATTCAGCTATTGTATTACAATAATTAGCAGTAATGGTTATGCGGCGATTTTTAAAACGTCCAATTTCTGGGACGTTTAAGGCGTCTACTTCTGCACTAAGTAGGACACTGGTTAATAATATTGTAGCGTGTTCAAGTAACCAAGGGATATAGTAGTTATCAAATAAGTATAAGATGCACAGTTATGATAAGTTTTACATATGTAATACACTGTTGTTGGGGGGAGAGACCGCCCCTTCCATATGAGAGTGTGTGTACGGCGGGCATGAGGCGTGCATGACGGGACGAGTTGTGTTCGTATATGGAAAAGTCATACTCAGTGCGGTGAGCGCTGGCTTTATTGCTACTGTATTCGTAGCATCCCACGCAATAGTTGGAACTGTGTACTGAAGTCAGTAAAAAAGGTTTGCCCCCCCCAAGCGCGAATGTCAGAAGAACGGTGGGTTACGTATTGTAACACTAGGCCTAGAGTGATGTGTATGTGTAAAATGCATTCAATAAAAACGATTGCATGTATCCCAGAGTAAGAGTCATCTCTCTCCACATTCCACATTTCCCCATAATGTCCATTTCAAGGAGACGGCATTAGGACAGAGCCTAGGACGAGAGCGTGCCGCGGTGCGTACAAGGACTTCAGTAGAAAATCGGCCCTTTCTGTGTCAGCCCCCATGGACCAAGCTTCCTTTTATGGAAGGTTTGGCAATGGAGTAGGCCACCAGAGAGTACTACAGCTTCTTAGCTGCAGCTCCACAGCTGCTTGCATGTCCCCGAAACACAGTTTCGTGGGGAATGGAAGCTCAGCTGTGTACTGACAGAGTAGAGGGGCAGGACACTGAGACTGTGGCCGTTTCTCAATGTCGAGTATACTTGCTGCAGAGCCACTATTTCATGTATACTACGTCATCGAGTGGCACAGAATGCTGGGCATTTAACATGCATTTAAACAGTCCTTCAGCGCCACTCAATGACGTAGTATACTTGAAATACTGCAGCAGGTATACTCGACATTGAGAAACGGCCCGGGTAACTCACTCCAGCTTTGCAGCGTCCCTCCTCCATTCAGGAGCATGAGAGAGGCACATCTATCATCCCAGGAGGAGATAGGTTTCCTTTCAACAGAAATGCAGGCCCTGTTGCAAGAACGGTGGGTTACGTATTGTAACCCTAGTCTAGAGTGATGTGTGTGTGAAAAATGCATTCGGTAAAAACAATTGCATTCATCCCAGAGTAAGAGTCATCTTTCTCCACAATTCCACATTTCCCCATAATGTCTCGTTGAAATCGGTAAGATCCGTTTCATACGATGTTAATTGGGCACTCATTATGAGACACGATTCCCCACTCACCCCCCCCCCCCCCAGGTGTAAGTCGAGTGAAGGCAGCCAGTGGGCGTGAGTGAGTGTGAGCGTGATTAACCGCAGGAAGTGCTGTCAAAGCGCTGTGCGGGAGCAGGGACAGGTTTGGCGGCGGAGTGGGTCGACTGGGGTACTCACTCCAGTTTTGCAGCGTTCCTCCTCCATTCGGGGGCTTAACCTGTTAAACCAGAGAGTACCCTAATCCGGGTCCGGCAGGTAGTTTTTTCACGAAACTGTGTCTCAGGGCGTCTTAATATTTAAGAACCTATTAATGTGTCACTCCCGATTAACGGGAAGAAACTCAGCTAACTGACAATACGAACCATTTTTACCAAAACAAAACACAAGTCTCATAAGAAGCGTCTAAATGACCCCTGAGCGAAAAAATGCTGACGCACCTAGCACAGAACTCAATGTAAAAATACCCTTATTACTTATCGTAACTGCACATACAAGATATCAGATTAAGGCTGAGATTCCACAGATTATATAGGTATAGTATCATCACTGAGCGATCAGAACTTGCTACTGGGGAAGCAAACACAGACACACATCGTAGCATTACGGAGCAAACACGGGAGATCGTCTCACCTTAGCTGTTATTCTGATCAAAAGTCGTGTTCAATGGCATTACAACGATAACAACGTGGCTGAAGGTTAATCCATAGGTTAATCCAGTGGTTCTCAAAGTGGGGGGCGCGCCCCCCCTGAGGGGCGCAGAGGCATGCCAAGGGGGGCGCAAGAGACCAGGAGGAAAAATGGCTATACAAACAAATATATATTAAATTCAAAAATGATTGATTCGAAAATAATATGATGCAGTACAGTACTATTACGTCTGGGTCTCTGTGTTTAATTAAAGCTCGGCTCTGTGTGTGTGTGTGTGTGTGTGCGCGCGCGCGCGAGCGAGAGAGAGAGAACGCACCGGTACCGGAGATCGTTGTTGTTAGCTTCTGGTGCTAGCGAACTACGCTAACGGATATAAGGAGTTGTTTCAACAACAAGGTGGAGGAGAGTCCTCTCCTGTCAGACTGAGAGACTCAGTGAGCTAAAGGACTCAAACGTTTTGGTCACCATTAATGTAAACAATTATTTCCGAGGCACACGTTTATAATGATCATTATAGTTATAAAAAAATAAGAGAATAAATGAAAAACAGGTATGAAATACTATATGACTATACTATATGAATAAAGTTTAAAAGGTGATTTGTAAAATATCCAAAAAGACAATGTAAATCTGTTTCCAGTTCTGTTTCATATGTGTTGAGAGAGGTATCCATAGGTCTCTTCATTTTGCTCTCAAAGTGCACCAGATTGATGCATTTAACTTCAATATTTAAAAATAAATCTTCCCGGGGGAGCTTGCCCCCGGACCCCCCTATGTGAGGTCCACACACCACCTATAAAAATAGCACTTTACCCCTGCTTACACCTATATGCCTCGAGCCTTCATTGTAACTGTCACACTGTGTATCTGTGTGGGGAGTGTTGCAGTAGAACATTCCACTGTAGCGCTCGGTACATTAATGGGAAACCCTAAATGTTTGAGCACCCTCTATGAAATGTCAAGCTACCCCACAGCACCCCAAAATAAATATCTGGTGCCGGCACTGAGCCTGACTATTTGTGTTGGGGGGGCCCGACTTATTTTTTTCTCCAAAGGGGGGGCCTGACAGAAAAAGTTTGAGAACCACTGGGTTAATCCAATGTGTCTGTCACTTTGAAAAAAATATTGATAATCCATAATTCAATTTTTATGTACAAATCTGAGATTTTATATTAGCTGCTAATGGTAAACCACTAGGATGATTTACAGATGATCTCGCCTCACTCTCTCCAGGAGGGAGTAGCATGAAGCTGCAGCGTCGGAGGCTGCAGTCTCAGGACCGCACTCCTAGGACAACGCACAGAGTGTGAGTAATGTGAAGTGCTTTTAAAGTTTAATTTGTTTAACATTAATAACAATTCCGGTGTCTTGAAATGAAGTGTGATTAGCTAACGTTAACTATGATAGTCTTAAGGCAATACAAACAAACATCTGTTAGCTTATGATAGCTTCTAACCGTATTAAAGGCACTAAAAACAATTATTCGTTAGCTATAGCTTTCGGCAAAATAAACTGTTGGCATATTTGATTTGTTTAATGAAACTGTAGCGTGATTTTGGCGAGCCCAACTACATTAATTGTTGATTTAATCACTAATTACAGTAATAGTGTGAGTAATGTGAATCGTGTTGTTTGTTTAAAGTGAACAACTATTCTGGTCAACAAGTCCTCCAACTCATACGACCAAATATGCCGATTGTTCAGGCCCAATTATTACGACCAAATGTCGTTTGTTCAAGCGCTTAATACGTCCTGCTCCCGTTGAATGCAAACGTTACAGATGGTTCACAAATAACCCTCTCTGTAAAATCCTAAATTATAGAATAATTAGGCCATTAAAACGCTTTTTGATTAGATTTCTAGGGAGAAGTGTATATTGTACTTTTAGAATCCACGTCCAAGTACTTAACGTCCAATATATTGCATAGTTTATTTTGGCACTTGACAATCACCTTCCCTGAATTTGAGTCAGGTGTAACTAATGTCTGATTTAAGGGTTGTTTATATTTCACATCATTAATCAGAATCTGCGAAGTAACTAAAATAAATGTAGTGGAGTAAAAATACCAGGTTAACCTCTGAATTGTAGTGGAGTAGAACAAAGTAGTACATGCTGCTGTAACAAAAACATTTCACAACTTGGGATCAATAAAGTATATCTTATCTTATCTTAAGATGATTGATGGCTACTGCCATATTTGCAAAATGTGCCTCTGAACCTTGACAAGTGCATGTTTCAGGCTTATCAATGAACAACAGGCGGGGTCACAGACATAAGACCAGCTGTTAAAGCTCTTCTGACCTTAGGTGTCATTGTGGGTATATATATTAATTCACCCATTTATTAATTATATGTTTTTTACACTTGATAACACCACTGTGTTTCGTATCCCCTAAACCTCCAGGGTGTACACAGTTTAATACTGGCAACTTCTAATTGTGGGAAATACGAAAACGTCTTATAAAGAGACGTGCCATAGAACATGTTGCGAAACACACACTAGCCAGCATGTGTTGTTCTGGGGGGGAGGGACTGCTCTTCTTCCAATTGACCACAATCCCCACTTGGATCAATTGGGCTGTGTTTGCCCCTTCCCTGGACCTGGCCATGACTATGAGGTCATAAAAGAAAACCCTCATGCCATGGTGGCAAAGCGGCTGAAGCGCTGTGGGCACACATTTGCTGAACGTGCGTGGCGATAGGGAGTAGCCTAACGTTAGTCTGTTGTACTCGTAGGCTACCCCCCTGGAAGGCAAAACGCAAATACTTTCTGTGCTTTGGAGTAATTTCTACATGAAAGTAAGTGTCCTTCAGGTCTATGGTTGTGAACCAATCGCCCGGCTGCACTAGTTCCAGTAATTGTTTTACATATGGAACTTTTTGCAGGCAATGTGCTGATTCAGTCTGCGAAGATCCAGAATGGGTCTGCATTCTCCTGTCTTCTTGGGAACCAGGAAGTACATGGAGTAAAGCCCCTTTGCTCTGTCCTGAGAGTGCACAACAGAAGCTAAGAAGCTGTAGTACTGTCTGGTGGCCCTCTCTGCCGCCAAACCTTCCATAAAAGGAAGATTGGCCCATGGGGGGCTGACACAGAAAGGGCCGATTTTCTGCGGCGGTCCTTGAACGCGCACCGCGGCCACTCCCGCGGCCACTCCCGCGGCATGATCCCACTGTGGCCAGGGACACCACACGGAAAGCAGCGGCGCCCACACCGTGGACCAGGATATTAATTTGGCCGATGCTGCCAAATGCTGCAGGGTGGGGGCATCGTGCGGGAGAGCAATCAGTGAGACGCCCAACACAGCCGTGTTATTTGCAGCCGCCCTGTCACACGGCTGTGGGGCAGAGTTTCTCCGCCCTGCCTGTGGGAGCAGATGGGCTGCCAGGCTCTCATCAGGGGGGGCTGCACCCTGAGCGGTGAACTTCCATGGACCCGGAAGTGCCCGACAACGAGAAGTCCTCGTCATCCTTCTCCCCAGCAAACCGAGCCATATAGCCTCGGCCATATCCTGGTCCCCCAAACACTCGAAGCAGAGGTGTCTCGAAGTCTCCATGAAGGTATGATAACTTCTTTCTTCTTCTTTCAAACGTTTTACTTTTCTCTGTCAGGTGTTGTCCTGCTCGCTGAAGAGAAACGGATGACAGTCAGGAGGCGTAGCCACCTTATATACGGTGGGCCTGCGCACGCATTCAGGTAGGCTCGCCCCGAAACTAAACTGCCGCAGAGGCATGGTATCAGATCTAAGCAGGCTAAAGTCTATTGTTTAGGCAATAATTTCATTTGTGACGTTTATTTTCTCATGTTACAACAATCAAACAAACTCGAACAATGGATTCAACAACCTCCCTTTCCCAGGTAAAGAACAAAAGCCTTTCCAGTGCCAATTCCTCCTCCACCTGTCAACCAATTAGTACCTATTTACCAGGTGCCTAAAGCTGCCTTCAGAACAAAAGCATTGACTTCTAAAATAACAAAAATAAGGACACTAAATAGTATTTAATATACTCCATACTAAACAGCAATACATTTGAATTACATGAATTACAACAATAACATTTTATTTACATGTTTAACAATATAAAATGCAACCTGTTGCTATATTCTCTCACAAAAAGGGAAAAAAGACAAACATGAAAAATATAAAAATAAAATAATACAATTTGAAAATAAACAAAAATAAATAAAATCGAATTAAGTTATACACGGGCTTTCGTTTTAAATATATTTTGAAAATAATAACTATTACAAAAGTGTATGCAAAATATAGTAATAGTTTAACATTTAGAATGTTCCTTTCCCCCTGATGAACCTTATGGATGCATGACGCCAAAACATTCACCTTTAGCGAATACTTAATCGTATCTTTCAATCAAGTCAGGCCTGCAGCCAAGTGTGATAAATATGAGCCCAGGCCTCTAATCACCTTTGGGATAGGATTTTTAGGGTCATGTCTCATGCTACTTCAAAGGAGACCTTGATGATAGGAAATGAATAAATAGTTGACACGAGTAACTGCAGTCAAACCACCAACACAGACAGAAAACAGACCTGTAGCATGGTCAGCTCTGAGGATAATTCCCAGAAGCAGTAGCTGGTTCACCTTTCTCTGAAAGCATCAACAAACTCATGGTTGATTGACCCTAACCTGTGTCTTTACACACACACACACACACACACACACACACACACACACACACACACACACACACACACACACACACACACACACACACACACACACACACACACACACACACACACACACACACACACACACACACACACACACACACACACACACACACACACACACACACACACACACATTGCATTTGTGCCATATGTGACCTCCATGGTCCCTCCAGCCTGGTGACTGGGAAGTACAACGTTCAGTTAGACGCTTGACACCTAGACAGGCATAAATAAACACCAGTGGCCCCTTTTAACAGAAACACACACACACACACACACACACACACACACACACACACACACACACACACACACACACACACACACACACACACACACACACACACACACACACACACACACACAGGTAAGTGGTTTCCGCAGCTGGTGGTTTCCTCCAGTTAGAGCAGGGGTCAGGCAGGTCAGAGGGATGTTGGAATAAACTGCACTTCTCAGATTGTTAACTAAGATTAGGAAAAGAATTCAGGAATATCATCCGTCATGCAGTAGAAAGAATAAAGTCATTAAATAAACAGCATGTTTCTGGGGTACCAATTGTCCTCAGCTCTACCAAGTGTATTAGCCTGTTTTAAGCTTATAGTTTTGATATAAAAACATCTCCTGCTCACAAACATTTAGCCATCCCTGCTTATACAAGTAGTAGTTTTAGTTGTCTGCGGAGGCCAACTCCCACCTGTCGAGTACGGCTGTACTGTGGTGTTTTCCTCCGGAGAGGCTCCACCTGTTGCTGCCTGCGATCTGCGATCTACGGAGGCCTGCTCGTCGCGAAGAGACGGAGCGGCTCCACCTGTTTGCTGCCTGCGATCTGCGATCTACGGAGGCCTGCTCCCACATGTAGAGTACGGCTGCACTGGAGAGGTTTTTACCCCAGAGTCGTCGCGGAGAGATGAAGCGGCTCTACCTGTTGCTGCCTGCGATCTGCGATCTACGGAGGCCTGCTCGTCGCAAAGAGACGGAGCGGCTTCTCCTGTTTGCTGCCTGCGATCTGCGATCTACGGAGGCCTGCTCCCACCTGTAGAGTACGGCTGCACTGGAGAGGTTTTTACCCCAGAGTCGTCGCGGAGAAACGGAGTGGATCCACGCTTCGGGCTTGGCCTGCTTCCACCGGGCGTGTGCTGCTGTGCGGAGGAGGATTTTGCCACGGCTGGGGCCTGCTTTCCACCTGTCCTGGTTCTGCTGTTGCAGAGGCCTGCTTTCACCCCGGGGATACCACGCTGCTGCTTTCGTCTGTCCTTTGATGCTGTGCTGATTTTGCTCCAGGAACATCGCGGATACTGTGTGCTGGTCTGGGAAAATGGCCCATATCGGGATTCTGCTGTGCCTGTTAACTGTTTTGGACTATGAGAAGATCTCTAGTCATTCTGAGGAGTCTACTGGATTCAGGTCTGTTCTTGGTCGGTTGCCTTGTCACAGTCAATCTGCTCGACAAAATATGTTTGTCTTTTTTGTTTTCCTGCGATGATGGTTCTTCAGGACTGCTTCTTAAGGTCTAATCACACTCTCGCAGACTTTTCGGGTGATTCTAAAGTAGATGACAATGTATGTGTGTCGCTTAAGAGGAAAATATGCCTGTTGTTGTTATTACTGTCAGGAAATGTACAACCTAACCCTGGTCCGCCCAGTAGTAATAGTCAGATCACTACTCCTGCTGATTTTAAAGCTAGATCTGGGTTGGGTTTCATCCACTTGAATGTGCGCAGTCTATTAGGTAAACTAGATTTTGTCCGCATTTGGGCGAGCTCGACTGACGCTGACGTCATTGTCTTATCAGAAACATGGCTAAATAAATCTATTTTGGCCTCTGACATTGCCTTAAATGGTTTTAATGTGTATCGGACCGACCGGCCTAATAAAGGTGGTGGCGTTGCCATTTATGTTAAGAATAAGTTCAGTGTATCCACATTAGTTTCCACTTACTGTGCGGAGGCTCAGTCACTGGTACTTTTTCATTTACAAAGCCATGTTGGATAAACTACCATCTTATATCTGCTCCCTGATCTCTCGGCGAATTGAAAGTACTTATTGCCTGAGATCGCATGCTGTGGTTTTATTAAATGTGCCAAGTGCTAGGACTGTCTTAGGGAAGAAAGCTTTTAGATGTGCAGCTCCACTGACTTGGAACAGTCTGCAAAAATAATGGAAAATTACCAAGCTGGTACCACTACATGTTTTTAAAGCTGGGTTGGATGCTACACAATCAGATGCTGTTGGTACCTGTACATGTGGTTAAATATGTAAATTGTAATCCCTGTATATTTTGCTGTATGATGTCCTTTTGTTGTTCTGTTGTTTATGTTTTTATGTCTTCTTGTGGAACCTACTGCTGCAGGTCTCCCTTGAAAAAGAGATCATTGATCTCAATGGGATTTTACCTGGATAAATAAAGGTTTTGAATTGAATTGAATATAGCCCATAAATTAGATCAGGTGATAGAGCTTTCAACTACCAAGCTCCGTTCCTCTGGAATTGACTTCCAGTGTTGATTAGGGAGGCAGACAGTGTCCACACATTTAAGACTAGGCTGAAGACTTTCCTATTTAGTACAGTGTATAGTTAGGACTGCTTTTAAACACCCTTTTAAACATCCTCATGGACCCTTCATTTTATGGAATTTTAATCATTGTATTTTAACTGTATTTGTGTCACTGTGTTGTGTACCCATTCATTGGTATTTTCACATTTATCTTGGGCCTTTACTATATTCTCTGATATGTTTGTTGTTTTTACATTATCATTCATGTTTGTTGATTTGTGAAGCCCTCTAGGACAAATGTGTTTTGTGATATTGGGCTATATAAATACATTTGAATTGAATAACATCATTACGCTTTCGTTCCAGCAGACGGACAGACAAGAGAGTAGCTGGTGGACATCATTATCACTTGAGATACAGACATTTCCCATTTTCTGTATTCACTTTATAGATGAATAAGCAAAGTGTTATCTACCTCATTCACCATAACAACTGTTTATGTTAATTATAAGGAAATTCTGTGTAAAATGGTCCCTTGTACCCCTTTCCCAACAAAGCAGTTCCAGGGTCGGTTCGGAGCTAGTGCCAGATTAAGCACCGCTTCTTCCTGTTTCCATCTCAGCGGGGCCGGCTTTTGGCCCCGAAAACTTGTTCTTATCTGCCACCAATACCCTGGTCATCAAGAACCAAATTCGTCAGGCTTACGTCAGGTGATATCAACACATGGGGCTACACACTTTGCCATGTCATACTATCTGTCACGGTCTGTTTATTTTTAAGTTTTATTTTGAATTATTGTTTTCGACTGTTGCTCTTCTGTTTCTGCTTGCCCACTCCAGCTGTGTCTAGTCTTGTGATTAGTCTTGACTTCCCTTGCGCTCCTTGTTGGGTTTGAGTGCAGCCGACGATACCGTTTCCTCTCTGTCCCCTCTCTGTTCCCTCTATGTCCCGTCTCTGTCCCCTCTCTGTCCCGTCTCTGTTCCCTCTCTGCCCCGTCTGTGTGCCCTCTCTGTCCCGTCTCTGTCCCCTCTCTGTTCCCTCTCTGTCCCCTCTCCCCTCCTGTTGGTGCCCGGGTCGACTCCTGTTCCCAGCCCTCCTGCTCGTCCTCCAAGGTGGTCCCGTGGTCCTGCTGCCATTCTTCTGGAGGGCTACCGTCGCCCTCCAGGCCGCCCTCCAGGCCGCCCTCCAGGCCGCCCTCCAGAGGGGTCCCACTGCCTTCCAGGCCGCCCTCCAGCCCGGCCCCAAGAGTTTCTCAGCCGTTGCCTTCGCCCTTGTCCCCAACCCCCAGAGTTCCCCAGCTGCTGCTGCGCTAGTTCTGCCTTGCCCCCCGGTCCATCCGCCCCGGCTAGTATCAGAGAAACTTAAATAATATCGTTATGATGCCAAAGAGGGTCCGTTCAGACTGAAACACATCCACTTGGGGTTATGGGGTATATGCTTCAGTGGACGTTGCTTGTGTGACAGTCAGATAGTGATTAACTAGTGTAAACCGTGATTGTTATTCTCGCGTCCAGGAGAGAAGCTGGGGTTAGGCGGTCATTTTGCAGCTTGTGGTATACAAATAGACAATGGCTAGAATATTCATGTGAAAATAGTGCCATATTCTGCCATGCCTGTAGAAATGTTGGGTCAAACATAATGCATACAATAGCACAGATGCCTTCACCACGAATGGCTACAAACAGATCTCATATCCCAAGCTTATCAACGAGCTGATGTTGCAGCTGAAATGATCTCCAGGTCACAAAGTCAACCTCACATGATGATGATGTGATCCAGTTTTCAAGCACAGTAAATATTCTCTTCCCAGAGTACATGATGGGACCAAGGTGATGTTTAGTACATGGTTTTAATAATACTTTTGCTTTTCAATGTTTGCCATTTCAAACCATGAGCTGGTTCAAATCATATTTGATTTACAATATCTTCCCATTTGTTTTATCACTACAGCTTTGAAGCTGTTGTGCTTTTCTTTGCCACAGTCCACTTTGGACTATATGAGATATCTCAGGATTGCACTTTTAACTCACTTGAAATGTTCTCACTTGCTTGGTTTCAAACATAACAAATGCCATAATCTGTTCATTGGGACCATCAATGCTATTTCTCATTGCTGTTGCCGGCCACTATTGCTCATGCAAACCTGCTACTGCTGCGCCCCCTGTAACCTCAGATGCACCCTGAGTCATGTTGTTCTGGAGCCGGGCCTGCACACGGCCATATACTAAACACACTACAGAGCCCATTCCGTGTCCTGTTATTATTCACTTCCTCTCCGCCTTCTTCTGGTGATTTATCTGACGTCCAGCGCTCTGTCTTTTAACCTCTTTTCCTTTCTCTTTCTTGATCCTCCTTAGCAACCTTCATTATAGTCCTTGACAGCGGTCTGTACTGCTGTATTAACAACGTGTCACATGTTAAGAATTTACAATCAGAATCAAGTATTCAACTAAGCCGTGTAATACAAGTTGTTAGTAGCCTTAAGGGCCTACACAGTTGTTATGCTATACCACATGGCCCTTCACTGGATGTATAATGAGCTGCACTAAACTACATGTTATCATTTAAAATACCTAGCCATTCTTTAGTGGTTATTTTGGTAAAGTAACTAAAGTAGTGTAACTCATTACATTTCAGTAATATTGTAATGTAACTTATTACTTTCAAAAGACAGTAATAAGTCATATGTAATATATTACATTTTGGAAGTAACTTGCCCAACACTGTGTAGCACCCTCTGTTGTTAAAAATTGTCAATATGAAGTCAGATTGAAAAAAATACCTATATCCGCCATCGGGTGATATTTACCTCATAGAAAATGCAGCGTAAACATGACGTGTTGCTATAGAATAGCAAGGCCTTTTGTCTACTGTGGTTCCTTATAGATTTAGAGAGAGAGAGATAGATAGTTATAGATGGATAAAATCAAATCAAGTTTTATTTATATAGCACTTTTAAAAACGATTTTTGGTCGAGTACATATAATAAAATTAGCCTACAGTAGAGACACTTTACAGCAGATACAACAGCACAGATTGTTCAGAATATCAGTATGAGAAAAACGACACCCTCTGTCCTTAGACCCTCTGTCCTTAGACCCTCTGTCCTTAGACCCTCTATCCTTAGACCCTCACATCGTACAAGGAAAAACTTCCGAGAAACCCCACAGTTTAAAGGGAACATGGGAGAAACCTCAGGGAGAGCCACAGAGGAGGGATCCCTCTCCCAGGACGGACAGACGTGCAATAGATGCCGTGTGTAAATCGAAGAGATAATACATTTTACAGCATATAGACCGAATGTTAGGAAATGCATGTGTCTGTAATAAGAAGATAAATCCACGAGGATGTCAGCTACAAGGATAGATAGCGAGATAGAGAGATTTGTACCTAAACAAAACACAAGTCTAACACCAAGCGTTTAAATCAGCACTGGTAGCGATATTTTATACTTCATGCTATCTGCACAAACGATATCATATGAAGAGTCCACAGATTATTTTGGTATAAGTGTCATCCATGTGCGATCAAAACTCACTGTTCTGTATGATAAATAAAAGAACATTGTACCTTGAAAATCAATAGCGGGTACATTTTACCCGTTGGCGGTTTTAGGTATACAGCGACCTCTGGCGGTTCTAGTGTTAAAGAATAACACACATAAAACGCATTTAAACCCCTCTCACTTTACCCAACATTTAAACACACTTAAACCCAACACACACTTGCGCATAAACCAGTACACTTAGCTAACAACACATACACTTTGGATATCTCATGGCGGCCACATGAGATGAAATACAATTACTTCTCATTGAAAAACGTTTCCTAACAGTCTTCAGCCTCAGGTTCAGCATTGTGCTTCTTTCATCATTTCGGTTTTCTTTTACTTTTCTAAGCAAACCAAATAATACAATTGAGACTTGTGAATAAATGCCTTGAATGACTGTTATCAGACAAATGTGTTGCTTCACTGTCGGTACTGAAGTCCACATTTTCAGGGGTGTTCTGAATGACTTTACTGCAGCATGTGAAGTACTCTGAACGTCTTCTGGTCTAGTTTCTGTATCAGCAGACTGTTGACTTTCTCTGAATGAGAGAAGTCAAACCAAGGGCATCACCTCCCTCCCACAGTGGGCAAAACTGCAGCTTGGTGTTAGATCACTTTTATTCTCGCTCCCTTTGTGCGGAACGTTAACTCTTTGCCAGACATAAAACACACGATCCACTGCTGAGACTTCACAGGATTGATTCAACCTGGTTTACAAGGTCAGTCCTTTTTTCTTTTAGTTACTACGTGTTTGGGAAACTGACACTGAACACTTGAGGGCGGCTGTGGCTGTGAGGAAGTGTTCCAATAGGAAGGTTTTTGGTGAGATCCCCAGCCCCTGCAGTCAACAGGTCGATGTATCCTTGGGCGAGATACCTAACCCCAAGCTGCTCCTGCAGGCCAATGGTGTGTGTGTGTGTGTGTGCGTGCGTGCGTGCGCGCGCGTGCGTGTGTGTGTGCGTGCGTGTGTGTGTGTGAGAGAGTGTGTGAGAGAGAGAGAGAGAGAGAGAGAATGAATATGGCAACGTCTGCCTACGTGAATGTGTGAATGCTGATCACTGACAAGTGATGCGACATAAAATCAGAAACATTTGTCGCCTCGACATTACCTGAGTACAATTATGATCCCAGAAAGGTAAACAGTATGATACGATAATAATATATGATAATATAATTGTCAGATCATGTGTGAAATTGTTCTTGCATCACCGCAGCTCCATTTGCTACATCAACAAGAACACATATTAGGACACGGTACAAGGCAAACACACATTTAACGAAACATCACAGTCACTGAGAGAAACATGCTCAAGACCCTCTAACGTACACTTTACCTGGGATTGAGCTGTGTATTGGACTTGATGATGGACTGGTGCACAAAGCAGTGCTTCAGGCTCACCTTATACATCACAGGACGCTGTATCTCTGATTGGATGGAAACTATTCATATCCACAGTTTAATCCATAGCTGATGCTGTTGGTCAGCCTCACTATGTCATGGTGGTATGCTGACTCGTAGACTTTCTCACAGGGTGGCCCACCAGGCTTTGAGCAGATCTTCAACTGGTGGAGCAGTTCAAAGCGGTAGACAAACACGTGTACCATGTACTACTGCAATAGTGTAGTGCATTGCAAATATGATCTGACAATAGACCACCACCATGTTTCCTGAAGCCACCCTGTGGAGGAACGTAAAGTGTTCAACTCTGTCAGTGTGTTTCAACCACCCAACACTGGAGTGGTGTGAGATGTAATGGTCAGTGTGGCCTGTAGGGGGCGCTAGCAGAGCTTCAGAGCGGTTTCAACAGAACAGGAGCAGAGATCCAAACATCAGGCTGTTTTAAGGACCCTTCAGGAGAATGCTCCTCCAATGTGGACACTAACTTGTTACAGAGCATCTCTGCGGTGCGTAGTGTGTGACAGACCGGCCTGTAGTCGGACAGTATGGTATGTTTATTGGTAAACTCCACGCACGATGGAGAGTAAAGAGTAAAGTCCCCGTCTGTGCATCTCTGCTCACTGCTTGTCTCCGGCTGAACGTGCTGTCTTGCTCTGGTATTTATGTGCAGTTGTGTCTTTGTGCTGCCCTTCGAGCACACCAAGACACCGTGCCCCCCCCCCCCCCCCCCGCCCGCTGCAGTATAGTACAGTAGAAGGGAGGCAGAAGGAGATGTGAGGCGATAGCCCCCTTTTTTAAGGCAGAAAAAGACCCCAATTGTGTCTGAGCGCCCTCCTCTCCCTCGCCTCGCATGCCTGTGGAAGAGCAAAGAAAAGAGAGAAAGAGATTTAGAGAAAGGGAGAGGGAGAGAGGGAAGGCCGGTTCGCTGTGCAGCTGCTCCTGCCGAGGCCTTTGGATTACATCAGAGTGGCCGAGAAGAAAAGAACGAGAGGAGAGAGGGAGAGAGGAGTGGGGGGGTGGGCCACAGGAGGGTGTGAGGCACACTCCACAAATCAGACCTCTCTTTTTCATGCTCCCTTTCTCTCTGAATCTCTCTATCAAGGGTTGTAGTGGAGCGGCCCTCCACAGAGCTATCATTGTTATCAGACTGAAGAGGATACACACACACACACACACACACACACACACACACACACACACACACACACACACACACACACACACACACACACACACACACACACACACACACACACACACACACACACACACACACACACACACACACTTTATTTCCAAACACTGAAATGTTCACATTCTCTATACTTTGAATGTTTTTCAAATACAAACGTAACATCTCCTTCCTGCTGCTCTGACAGCGCCCTCATGCTCCTCTGTGAAGGCTTCCACCAGAGGGGGGACCTGCCAGGACTCCATTCAACCCAAAGACCATTTACATCCTGGAATATAGCACTTGTGAAGGCAGCATTTCTATACATGTTCTGAGTGACGGCACTTAAAGACCAGGTTGCTATGGACAGGGGCAAGGTGCCGTGATTTGTTTAAGTGAGGATATGGCCCCCTCTGATCATGCCTCCTCAAACACTTTTGTGTTGGGTGGAGATGGAGAACAGAGCCCCTCACGCCTGGTCTGTGTGGAGGGCACATGCTTGTTGGATTGTTGGTTGGGAATGAAAATAATGTCAGCCTTCCCAAGTACAACTTCATAGAAATGTGGGGTGGAACAGGACACTGTCGACTTGGAGTTTAAGAGCTTTTCCCTTTGCTCCGTAGTTTCAAAGCAGTGTATTTATACCTGTGTGTATTTATACCTGTGTGTATTTGTACTGTATGTGTACATAACAGAGTGGAACACTGAATTCCCCCTAAGGGGATCAATAAAGGTTCATCTTCTTCTAGTCTTTGAATATTTGTTCCACACTCAGACACAACAAGGACTTCCATAATAATAAATTCCTTTTACACCAACACAAGCTCATCTCTGCAACAGGCTGCATATTGTCACAGTTTAATAAGTGATTACTCAGCATTAACATGTGTTCACATGCTCGAACTTACATTAAACATAACATATTATAAAGTGTACTTTAATCCACCAACTGACATCACACATACACACCAGCTTCCTAGCTACAGGTGGGACACTACAGGAGTTAGTTCATATTATTGTGTGCATACGGCTGGTTGGTAACTTTCACATGCATTACACAACCTGTCATCCCTTTAGCTCACCTGAAGTATACAAAGCACATCTCTGCATCGTCGCTGCATTCTCTCGGCATGGTCCAATACATGATGGATTTACTTCTTCTGCATTTCACCTCAAGGACCACGTCCCTCTGTGCCTGTGTGAGCTTTACTCCTTGCAACTATAACTACTACTAAATATTAAAGTTGCCATACAACAACATAGAAAGTGCTTTTGCAATATTATACAGTTTCATGTCCAATACCAGGCCCAAAATGACCGTGGGTCCCACATGTGGAAGTACAGCAACAAGCTTCACACAAAGTCTCCAGTCGTTTAACAGCATTTTAAACCTGTTGGGAAAACACTGAGTGTCCTCTTCCAGTCTGAGAGCAACGTGATGACAAAGGTATCCAACTGGAGCTGTGAGCATGACAGGATGTGAGATGACCCAGAAGAGCATCAGGACTGCTTGAGGCAGATGATAGCTCTGTGATGAACATGATGACTCAGCCTCTATGGAGAGAGACATGTGACAAGCATGCTCATTTCTGACATGGAGCTAATCTGCAGTAAACATTGAATACTGCTTTCTAGTCCTCCATCTTGTGACTGTGTGACTCCCTCTCTTGATATCAGCATGTGAAGGACACTGTTCAGGAACTAGCTGATGCTCTGTATGTGATGACTCCTTCCATGTGAAGGACACTGTTCAGGAACTAGCTGATGCTCTGTATGTGATGACTCCTTCCCTTCTGGAGAGGATCCCAGATACATGGATCCTGACGTTGAAGCTCAAGCCGGTGACCAGAGATTATTAACATTTTTAAGTATTAAAAAAAAGTCAGAATTTTGAGATAAAGTCAGGATTTTGAGAAAAATTTAGAAATTTCAGAAAAATTAAGAATTTTTAGAAAAATAAGATTTTTTTAGGAAAAGTCAGAATTTTTAGGAAAAGTCAGAATTTGGGCACCATAGATGAGCAGAGCATGTGTCATCCACCAGCTGTGTGTGTTTCATCCACACATACCCCAAAACATGTTCTTGGCATATCTGTTAAAGGTGGGGTAGGTACGTTTGAGAAACCGGCTCGAGATCGCTAGAATTTGAAAATACACAACCGGAGAAAATCTGCCACTTCCTCTCATGCGGCTTTCACACCAGCGCTTTTCCCTTTCTAGCTCCGAGCGGGAGCTTTTCTGGTTCAGCTCCGGTTTCCCTTTTCAGCTCCCGCTCTGTGCACACCGCCCACTGGCGCCCCAGAGCTGCCCCTGCTGCGTCATGACGTCACCGTTTACATCGCTGATTTGCTCCCCAACGGAACCCATTACGGCGCTCACAACAACAACAACAACTGCGTCGGGTCGATGATCGTGTTGCTTTTAATCACATGAAGCCAGAATAAATTGAATAACGACTTCTCCAACCTTATGCTTTGCTCCAGAGTGCCGTGGTTCATTGTTTATTAATGTGTTTCTGCAGCATTTACCGACCGCTGCAGTGCTGGCTGCTCTTCCACGGGAGTTTATTCTCCCGTTAGCTCCCGGTTAGCTCACACTGCAGCGGCCGCTCTAAAGTATTCACTGTCCGACTCACACAAGCAGCTGATGCATATCCCCAGTTCCCCTTAGCCTAAGTGAATGTGTGTCAGTCTGAATTGACACTGTTTGGTATCACAACGCTGTTATGAAAGTGTCTCTGGTATAAAACGGGTGATGTTGGCATAGCAACCGAAGCTAAACTGACTACTTGCATCCGATAGCTGCAATAATACAAAACAACACATCTGCCTCTCTCCACAATGATCGATAACAGCGAACGGATGCTCAAAGTAAGGTACAAATAAACAGAATCACACGAAGCCTGGTTAGTGCTGCCTGACTTTATAAAGTGTGTTTATAAGCACACTGCTTGTAGGCAGGCATAACAGTCGACCCATGGGAGGTGGGTTTAGTTTCCTGCACGCCTCGACGTGAGAGAGACGTAAGCGACGTCGCCTCTTAGCTCCAAAGCTCTTGCCTCTGGACCGACAATTTTTTGGAGCTGGAAATGAAGCGGATTCCGGAGCTAAGAGCCGGCGCCGCTGCGGTGTGAACTGGAAAACCCGGCGCTTTTCAGGCTCTAGCTCCGAGCCGGAGCTGAAAAGGCGCTGGTGTGAAAGGGGCAATAGAGCCCCTCCTCCAACACACACGAACGCGCACATGACCAATGAGGGCACGAGATAAGTTTGTGCCCCGATGGAAGGCTGACAGGCAGGTAGGCCATCCAATCCGTTTAGCCGCCGATTGGTTGTACTTTTTACAGTATTACGGCTTCTACAGATGACATTTTTTAATGGATTTTTTGTCAAAGCACTTCAGATATTCATTGCTATCGGGATGTTAAGAGCATTCCATGGAATATAACAAAAAGAGTATCTCGAGCCGGTTTCTGAAACTTACCTACCCCACCTTTAATGTGACAAAATTGCCTCACATAATGTATAAATAAAATGTCATTGAGCCCTTTAACTCACATTCAGGAGATACATTCACCTGTAGTGGCCATTCTTTGCATTTGATCTTTATTCGGCAGCAGCAGCGATAACGATAATATATGATCCATTTGCAACAAAGAATAAGGACTAGGGGCAAACTGCATGTGCTGCTATGTACACTGTGAAATACTACCAACATGAACTATATATGTCACCAAATATTTAGTCTGATAGATTATACATCTGTTAACTTTTGGAGTTGCCTTTCAAAAAGGAACTTACAATAGGCCTCTAATAGGTTCTAACATTCATGCCTCTACTGAAGAACAGATAACACCAGTACATGTTCCTTTGCTGCCACTGAGAGAAAACAACATTTGAATGTTCACACCTTTGAACATGTGGGCATTTTGTTCTAGAAGAAAATCTTGAATCATGAATATTAAATAGATAATAGAAATATGTTTTTTTTAGTCATTTTCATCCAGCGTCTGAGTGTACACGTTACCTGATAATCCTCTGCATGAATGCTCCAGTGAGAAGACGTATGACTAGGGTTGGGTACCGAGAACCGGTTCCGGTTCGGAACCGGTTCCAACATTTCGATTCCAACGGCATCATTTAGAAATGTGAATTTCGGTTCCGCTTTTCGATGCCTGAGGAAATGTTTCTCGCCGCTCTCCGTAGCCTACTGCATGACTGCAGCGGGGCGGGAAATGTAGCGTTGTATCTACATTTCCTACAGTGTAACCTGAGACCAGGGCCGGCCCGTCGCACTGGCATTATAAATGTTCGCCTAGGGCGCCAGATCTGTGGAGGCGCTGCGCTGGCAGCTCTGGGAGAAAAAATAAATGTTTTGACCGTTGGTGCTCATCCTAATTTTCGGCCTTGATGTAACGACATTCATAATTAAGTAAATGTAACACCCTTTTCATCCCGGTTACACTTTTCATTCGCCCTGTACGATGGGCGCTGCAAGTGATGAAAATGGGGGATGTTGGCTTATCTGGCGCCCGCAGCTCACAGCCAAAGTGCGAGTGAGCGAGGGAGAAAGGGAGGGTGCACTGGAACTGGCGCTGTTGTTATTAGCATCTGGTGCTAGCTGCTCTCACGGAAGAAGAAGATGTTTCTACGATGATGTGGAGGGAGAGTCCTCTCCAGTCAGACTGAGAGGCTGATAACTTCAGCTGTGTAAAAGTTTCTCGAATAAATGTAATTTTTTTGGTGGAAGAAGCAAGTATCATTTTTTTACCCTGCCCCTCAAAGAATCGGAATCAAGAACTGTTAAGAACCGGAATCGAAAAGTAGAATCGGAATCGGAATCGTGGAAATTCAAACGATACCCAACCCTACGTATGACCATTGCAGTTATAAACAGTCTTTTATAAAACACAACATGACATCTTGATGACAACTCGACAAACATCCATCGAGGAAGACAGTGAGATGCGGCTGAAAGCTCGGAAGCAGCAAGCAAGTAGAACTTTGCTCGAGTTCTTCAAGATTTTGAGGATTGATACCATACTATCATGTCTGTGTGTTAAATACTGAGCTGAAGCCAGGAAGTTATTAGCCTAGCTTAGCGTAAAGAATAAGAATGTTGTTCTTTTGATATTAAAATATGAGGCTGTTGAACATTGTTCGTTATCACAGTGCTGTGCAGTGTGCTTCCACCACCACACATAGCATGCAGCAGACTTTACTCATGGGTAAGGAAGCTGTGTGGAGAAGTTACTCTCTCATTCACTAACAGTCTTCTCAATGGCTCTGACAAGGACAAGGAAAGCACAAAACTGTTCTTGTGAATCAGGGAAGAATATTTGTGTTGTGTTGAACCAACAGGTATGGATGAGGAGATGTGTTTGGAATGTGGTGGACAGATGTCAACATAAAGGAGGAGGAGGAGGAGGAGGTGGGGGGTGGGTTGTTGCAGGAGGGATGGGGGGGGGTCAGAGAATGGCCCCTGCTCTTTGAAAGTGAATGTCCTTCCCTGCAGCTACAGAGTACCGGGCCCTTCAAAGCTAATGGCCATAGATAAGACTTGGAGCACAGAGGGAGGGGAGCTTAAAGCAGGCTGCTGTTATTCTCATCTGCACTCGTCTCTCACTTTTGGTTCCTGCTCGTGTTTTCTCAAGCTGTTGGTTGATCACTCACACTTTGAATCACTTCATAAAACTTAACTTGTGAAAATGTAAAAAGCAATAACTCCAGAAGACAAAGGCTTGAGACATGAAGGAGGAGCCAGCAGAGATCCAGCCGTGACGGGCTTTGTCAGCATGCATGTGAATGGTTCTCATCACGACGTAATGGTTGCTGCATGTTATTGTTCATTATCTAGAAGTGTCGTGTTTGGTTTTGAAGACAGGCCGTGGCAAAGCGAGAGTCAGGCTGCGGCCCCACGAGGACGAATTCGGTCGTTTGCGTTACTGTTTAGTGTCATATAGACCGTTCGGCCACATGAGGACGACCGAATACGGCACTAAACGACTGAGGAAACGACAACGGGTCCCAAGGTGGATAGAAATGCATACGCCACTCTCTGGGGGGTCAAACAGCTCCGTGTGTGCGCCCTATACGGACATTTTCAGATCACTGATAGTGATTGCGCAATAGCCCCCCCTCTCCCCACCTCTTCTGCTCACCTCCGCTTACCCCGCGCCAGTGCTGAAGTGTTTCGCCACCAACAACAACAACAATGGCGGATCGCAGAGTTGCTATCGTGCTCCGGACGCTATTGACCATGCTACAGTTGTTTGTGCAATATCTACAGCAATAATGATGAGGCAATAGCCCCGCCTCTCCCCACCTCTGCTGCTCACCCCCACGTCAAAGTAAACTGCACCCTGAATTCAGATTATTTATCTTTCTCTCGCGAGTGAAGTCTAATCTGACAGGGCGGAGACACGCAGCTCTGCTCACCTGCAGCTCCTCCCGCTGCAGCAAAACACACACTTCAAGTCAGATCATCACCTTAGCTATTTTAATTACCTCTCAAACTCCCTACACTAGTTATAAATATGTTTATTTTTACAGTCGGCCGGGTCACTGATTACTGGATGAGCTGCTGCATGAGACAGACACTGGCGCTGTCCGAAGAGAGGGAGGAAAAAGAGAGGCTCCGTGTATTTTATATATTATATAGAGTCGTTATTCATTTGTTTTAAAGCTCAATAAATAACAAAGAAGACCTTTGACCGGCACTTTTATAATTTTGTCCGGAAGATTTCAACTTTAATACACGTTGACTGGCGAAAAACTCTGCCCGGTTCCCTCGGCCCCCACCGCGGAGAATAAACAGAAGGGCAACCATGACAACCATGCTTCTTCGCTGCTTTTGTGGAGGAAGTTACAGCGCCACGTACAGGCTCCTGCATATGTACTGCAGCTTCTCCAGCGGTTGGAGCTAAACGGAGCTGTCTCGTGTGGGCAGACACTATCCGGTGAATATTGCATGTGGACGGAAGCCGTTTGCGATTGCGTTTGCGTTAATCCTATGCGTTTAGCCGTTTTCGTCCTCGTGGGGCCGCAGCCTCAGTCAGGTCGATGTCTTTGCAGTAGAAGTTAATCGGAAAGTGTTGTATAATTTCAGATCATTCATCATCATCAAGTGAACTCAAAGATTTAGTCACAAACAAAACAAAACATACTCACTTTGGTTTAATGTCCTTAAATAATGACT